>NC_053026.1:570501421-570690614 GCF_003073215.2 Triticum urartu | reverse complement strand
CGTAACCCTTTACGACGAACTCTTTTACTACCTCCATAATCGAGAAAATTCCTTAGTCCACTAGTTACTAAGGATAACTTTGACCGCTGTCCTGTGATCCATTCTTGGATCACTCTTGTACCCCTTGACTGACTCATGGCAAGGCACACTTCAGGTGCGGTACACAGCATAGCATACTGTAGAGCCTACGCCTTAAGCATAGGGGACGACCTTCGTCCTTTCTCTCTATTCTGCCGTGGTCGAGCTTTAAGTCTTAACTTCATACCTTACAACTCAGGCAAGAACTCCTTCTTTGACTGATCTATCTTGAACACCTTCAAGATCATGTCAAGGTATGTGCTCATCTGAAAGTACCATTAAGCGTTTTTATCTATCCTTATAGATCTTGATGCTCAATGCTCAAGTAGCTTAATCCAGGCTTTCCATTGAAAAACACTTTCCAAATAACCCTATATGCTTTCCAGAAATTCTACGTCATTTCTGATCAACAATATGTCAACAACATATATTCATCAGAAATTCTATAGTGCTCCCACTCACTTCTTTGGAAATACAAGTTTCTCATAAACTTTGTATAAACCTAAAATCTTTGATCATCATCAAAGCATACATTCCAACTCCGAGATGCTTACTCCAGTCCTCAGAAGGATTGCTGGAGCTTTGCATACTTATTAGCATCTTTCAGGATTGACAAAACCTTCCGGTTGTATTACATACAACCTTTCCTCAAGAAAATCATCGAGGAAACAATGTTTTGACATCCTATCTGCAAGATTTCATAAATAATGTAGTAATCGCTAACATAATTCCAACAGACTCTTAGCATCGCTACGGGTGAGAAAGTCTCATCGTAATCAACTCCTTGAACTTGTCGGAAAACATCTTAACGACAAGTCGAGCTTTCTTAATGGTGATACTTACCATCATTGTCTGTCTTCCTTTTAAAATCCATATGTACCTAACAACCTTACGACCATCAAGTAGTTCTTCCAAAGTCTACACTTTGTTTTCATATATGGATCCTCTCTCGGATTATATGGCCTCGAGCCATTTATCGGAATCCAGGCCCACCACCGCTTCTCCATAGCTCGTAGGTTCATTATTGTCTAGCAACATGACTTCCAAGACAGGATTACGTACCACTCTGAAGTAGCACGCATCCTTGTCATCCCACGAGGTTTGGTAGTGACTTGATCTGAAGTTTCATGATCACTATCATAAGCTTCCACTTCAGTTGGTGTAGGTGCCACAGGAACAATTCCCTGTGCCCTGCCACACACTAGTTGAAGAGATGGTTCAATAACCTCATCAAGTCTCCACCATCCTCCCACTCAATTCTTTCGAGAGAAACTTTTCCTCGAGAAAGGACCTGATTCAAGAAACAATCCCTTATTGCTTTCGGATCTGAGATAGGAGGTATACCCAACTGTTTTGGGTGTCCTATGAAGATGCATTTATCTACTTTGGGTTCGAGCTTATCAGCCTGAAACTTTTTCACATAAGCGTTGCAGCCCCAAACTTTTAAGAAATGACAGCTTAGGTTTCTCTAAACCATAGTTCATATGGTGTCATCTCATCGGAATTACGTGGTGCCCTATTTAAAGTGAATGTGGTTGTCTCTAATGCCTAACCCATAAACTATCATGGTAATTCGATAAGAGACATCATGGTATGCATCATATCCAATGGGGTGCAGTTATGATGTTCGGACACACCATCACACTATGGTGTTCAAGGCTGTATCAGTTGTGAAACAATTTCCACAATGTCTTAATTCCGTGCCAAACTCGTAATTCAGATATTCATCTCTATGATCATATCATAGATATTTTATCCTCTTGTCACGACGATCTTTCAACTTCACCCTGAAATTACTTGAACCTTTCAATAATTCAGACTCGTGATTCATCAAGTAAATATACTCAACATCTACTCAAATCATCTTTGAAGTAAGAACATAACGATATCCACTACACGCCTCAGCACTCATTGGACCGCACACATCAAAATGTATTACTTCCAACAAGTTGCTTTCTAGTTCCATTTTACTGAAAACGAGGCTTTCAGTCATCTTGCCCATGTGGTATGATTTGCATGTCTCAAGTGATTCAAAAATCAAGTGAGTCCAAATGGTCCATTTGCATGGAGTTTCTTCATGCATATACACCAATAGACATGGTTCGCATGTCTCAAACTTTTCAAAAACGAGTGAGCCCAAAGATCCATCAACATGGAGCTTCTTCATGCGTTTTATGACTTACGTGGCAGTGCCACAAGTAGGTGGTACTTATATCTTTTGGCATGAACATGTGTATCACTACGATCGAGATTCAATAAACCATTCATTTTAGGTGCAAGACCATTGAAGGTATTATTCAAAAAACAGAGTAACTATTATTCTCTTTAAATGAATAACCGTATTGCGATAGTCATAATCCAATCATGTCTATGCTCAACGCAAACACCAAATAACAATTATTTAGGTTTAACACCAATCTCGATGGTAGAGGGAGCGTGCGATGCTTGATCATATCAACATTGGAAACACTTCCAACACATATCGTCAGCTCACCTTTAGCTAGTCTCCGTTTATTCCGTAGCTTTTATTTCGAGTTACTAACACTTAGCAATCGAACCGGTATCTAATACCCTGGTGCTACTAGGAGTACTAGTCAAGTACACATCAACACAATTTATATCCAATATACTTCTATCGACCTTGCCAGCCTTCTAATCTACCAAGTATCTAGGGTAATTCTGCTCCAGTGGCTGTTCCCCTTATCACAGAAGCACTTAGTCTCGCGTTTGGGTTCAACCTTGGGTTTCTTCACTAGAGCAGCAGCTGATTTGCCGTTTCATGAAGTATCCCTTCTTGCCCTTGCCCTTCTTGAAACTAGTGGTTTCACCAACCATCAACAATTGATGCTCCTTCTTGATTTCTACTTTTGTGGTGTCAAACATCGCGAATATCTCAAGGATCATCATATATGTCCCTGATGTATTATAGTTCATCACGAAGCTCTAGCAGCTTGGTGGTAATGACTTCGGAGAAACATCACTATCTCATCTGGAAGATCAACTCCCACTCGATTCAAATGATCGTTGTACTCAGACAATCTGAGCACAAGCTCAACAATTGAGCTTTTCTCCCTTAGTTTGCAGGCTAAGAAAATCGTCGGAGGCCTTATACCTCTTGACGTGGGCACGAGCCTGAAATCCCAATTTCAGCCCTCAAAACATCTCATGTGTTTCGCGACGTTTCAAAACGTCTTCGGTGCCTCAACTCTAAACTGTTTAACTGAATTATCACGTAGTTATCAAAACGTGTATGTCAGATGTTCGCAACATCCACAGACAACGTTTGAGGTTCATCACACTGAGCGGTGCATTAAGGACATAAGCCTTCTATGAAGCAATGAGGACAATCCTCAGTTTACGGACCTAGTCCGCATAATTGCTACTATCAACTTTCAAACAAAATTTTCTCTAGGAACATAACTAAACAGTAGAACTGAAGTGCGAGCTACGACATAATTTGCGAAGACCTTTTGACTATGTTCAGGATAATTAAGTTCATCTTATGAACTCCCACTCAGATAGACATCCCTCTAGTCATCTAAGTGATTACATGATCCGAGTCAACTAGGCCGTGTCCGATCATCACGTGAGACGGACTAGTCAACATCGGTGAACATCTTCATGTTGATCATATCTACCATATGACTCATGCTCGACCTTTCGGTCTCTTGTGTTCCGAGGCCATGTCTGTACATGCTAGGCTCGTCAAGTCAACCTAAGTGGTTTGCATGTGTTCCGAGGCCATGTCTGTACATGCTAGGCTCGTCAACACCCGTTGTATTCGAACGTAAGAATCTATCACACCCGATCATCACGTGGTGCTTCGAAACGACGAACTTTCACAACGGTGCACAGTTAGGGGGAACACTTTCTTGAAATTTTAATGAGGGATCATCTTATTTACTACCGTCGTTCTAAGCAAATAAGATGTATAAACATGATAAACATCACATGCAATCAAACAATGACATGATATGGCCATCATCACTTTGCTCCTTTTGATCTCCATCTTTGGGGCTCCATGATCATCATCGTCACCGGCATGACACCATGATCTCCATCATCGTGTCTTCATGAAGTTGTCTCGCCAACTTTTACTTCTACTACTACAGCTAACGGTTAGCAATAAAGTAAAGTAATTACATGACGTTTATGTTGACACGCAGGTCATAAATAAATTAACACAACTCCTATGGCTCCTGCCGGTTGTCATACTCATCGACATGCAAGTCGTGATTCCTATTACAAGAACATGATCAATCTCATACATCACATATCATTCATCACATTCTTCTTGGCCATATCACATCACATAGCATTCCCTGCAAAAACAAGTTAGACGTCCTCTAATTGTTGTTTGCATGTTTTACGTGGCTGCTATGGGTTTATAGCAAGAACGTTTCTTACCTACGCAAAAACCACAACGTGATATGCCAATTGCTATTTACCCTTCATAAGGGCCCTTTTCATCGAATCTGATCCGACTAAAGTGGGAGAGACAGACACCCGCCAGCCACCTTATGCAACTAGTGCATGTCAGTCGGTGGAACCGGTCTCACGTAAGCGTACGTGTAAGGTTGGTCCGGGCCGCTTCATCCCACAATGCCGCCGAATCAAGATTGGACTAGTAACGGTAAGCATATTGAACAAAATCAACGCCCACAACTACTTTGTGTTCTACTCGTGCATAGAATCTACGCAATAGACCTAGCTCATGATGCCACTGTTGGGGAACGTAGCAGAAATTCAAAATTTTCCTACGTGTCACCAAGATCTATCTATGGAGATACCAGCAATGAGGGGAAGGAGAGTGCATCTACATACCCTTGTAGATCGCTAAGCGGAAGCGTTCAAGAGAATGGGGTTGAAGGAGTCGTACTCGTCGTGATCCAAATCACCGGAGATCCTAGTGCCGAACAGACGGCACCTCCGCGTTCAACACACGTACAGCCCGGTGACAACTCCCATGCCTTGATCCAGCAAGGAGAGAGGGAGAGGTTGAGGAAGACTCCATCCAGCAGCAGCACAATGGCGTGGTGGTGGTGGAGGAGCGTGGTGATCCAGCAGAGCTTCGCCAAGCGCCGCGAGATATGAGGAGGGAGAGAGGTAGGGCTGCGCCAGCAAGAGGAGAGGAACTCGTGTGTATTGGGCAGCCCAAACCTCAACTATATATAGGGGAAGGGGAGGGGCTGCGCCCCCACCTAGGGTTCCCTCCCTAGGGGTGGCGACTGCCCCCTAGATCCCATCTAGGGGCGGCCAAGGGGAGGGGAGAGGGGGAGGCGCACCAGGGTGGGCCTTAGGGTCCATCTTCCCTAGGGTTGGCCACCTTCCCCTCTTCCTTGCGCCTTGGGCCTTGGTGGGGGGGCGCACCAGCCCACCTGGGGCTGGTCCCCTCCCACACTTGGCCCATGCAGCCCTCCGGGGCTTGTGGCCCCACTTGGTGGACCCCCGGGACCCTCCCGGTGGTCCTAGTACGTTACCGATAAAACCCAAAACTTTTTCGGTGACCAAAACAGGACTTCCCATATATAAATCTTTACCTCCGGACCATTCCGGAACTCCTCGTGACGTCCAGGATCTCATCCGGGACTCCGAACAACATTCGGTAACCACATACAAACTTCCTTTATAACCCTAGCGTCATCGAACCTTAAGTGTGTAGACCCTACGGGTTCGGGAACCATGCAGACATGACCGAGACGTTCTCCGATCAATAACCAACAGCGGGATCTGGATACCCATGTTGGCTCCCACATGCTCCACGATGATCTCATCGGATGAACCACGATGTCAAGCACTTAATCAATCCCGTATACAATTCCCTTTGTCTAGCGGTACGATACTTGCCCGAGATTCGATCGTCGGTATCCCGATACCTTGTTCAATCTCGTTACCGGCAAGTCTCTTTACTCATTCCATAACACATCATCTCGTGATCAACTCCTTGATCACATTGTGCACATTATGATGATGTCCTACCGAGTGGGCCCAGAGATACCTCTCCGTCACACGGAGTGACAAATCCTAGTCTCGATTCGTGCCAACCCAACAGACACTTCCGTAGATACCCGTAGTGCACCTTTATAGTCACCCAGTTACGTTGTGACGTTTGGCACACCCAAAGTATTCCTACGGTATCCGGGAGTTGCACAAGCTCATGGTCTAAGGAAATGATACTTGACATTAGAAAAGCTTTAGCATACGAACTACATGATCTTGTGCTAGGCTTAGGATTGGGTCTTGTCCATCACATCATTCTTCTAATGATGTGATCCCATTATCAATGACATCCAATGTCCATGGTCAGGAAACTGTAACCATCTATTGATCAACGAGCTAGTCAACTAGAGGCTTACTAGGGACATGGTGTTGTCTATGTATCCACACATGTATCTGAGTTTCCTATCAATACAATTCTAGCATGGATAATAAATGATTATCATGAACAAGGAAATATAATAATAATCAATTTATTATTGCCTCTAGGGCATATTTCCAACACCAATTATGTTATTATTGTTAAGAGGACTTGCACTAGTGAAAGTATGAACCCTAGGCCTTGTTTCCTAGCATTGCCATACCGTTTACGCTCACTTTTATCATTAGTTACCTTGCTGTTTTTATACTTTTAGATTACAAATACCCATATCTACTATCCATATACCACTTGTATCACCATCTCTTCGCCAAACTAGTGCACCTATACAATTTACCATTGAATTGGGTGTGTTGGGGACACAAGAGACTCTTTGTTATTTGGTTGCAGGGTTGCTTGAGAGAGACCATCTTCATCCTACGCCTCCTACGGATTGATAAACCTTAGGTCATCCACTTGAGGGAAATTTGCTATTGTCCTACAAACCTCTGCACTTGGAGGCCCAACAACGTCTACAAGAAGAAGGTTGTGTAGTAGACATCAGGTAGCATTGGGTTTGACACTCTTACTTGTCTAAAAAAGCTACAGACGATCCCCTATATTTATGGGTTATCAGGTACTCGTCTAGAAATCCAATGCCCTCTATAACATTGGCGGTGTAATACGCCTCAATTTTTCCTGGCCTACCTACTACGTCTTCGTGTAGAAGCTTAATTTCAACACTTAGTGCACTCAACTTGTGTTGTGGTAATATCGGTTCACCGGGCTTAAACATTCTCCATAAGCACGAACGGGTAGAAACATTCACCACATTTTCTCCTGGTGCCTTACTGGTGGTATGTTCATTGGCTGATTTCTTCTTTTGCTTTCTACCCTTTTTATGACGCTGAGCTGAGGGGTTCATAGAAGATGGTTCTCTGGAATCCATTTCTTGCGTTTGTTAAAATTTAGTGTGGAAATTATGAGTCATGAAGCTTAAAAATGAAAGAAAAATTAGACATGACCTTTGCTGAAAAGAGGACATAACGAGTTCCAAAAATTCGAAATGAAAATGAATCGATGTTTCGTGAAAACATTGGCACGCATATCAATATCGGCAAATAGAAATCCAAGCACACTAGACTGGATCCTAGGCAAAAAAAATGAAAAAATAATAATTGCGACATGACCTTTGCTAAAAAGAGGACATAACAGTGACAGAAATTCGAAGAAACGAAAATGAATCGCCGTTTCACGAAAACATTTTCACGCAAATCAATACCTGTAAATATAAGTTGACCACACTAGAATGGATCCTAGGAAAAAAAATGCGACATGACCTTTGCTAAAAAGAGAAGATAACGAGTGTAAAAAATTCGGTGAAACGAAATCAATCAACATTTCGCCAAAACTTGGCACTCATGTCAATACCTGCAAATATAAGCCAACCACACTATATTCAGTAAAAAGAGGACATAACAAGTGCCAGAAATGAAAGAAAAAAATGCGACCTGGCCTTTGCTAAAAAGAGGACATGATGAGTGCTAGAAATTCGGTGAAACAGAGATGAATCGACGTTTTGCCAAAACTTTGGCACTCATGTCAGTACCTGCAAATATAAGCCAATGATACTACAATGGATCCCATACAAAATATTTCTAATCTACTTGTAGTTACCCTAAGCACTAATGTGACGCCCGGGTATTTGAGCTACAGTAAACCTCTGTTAATGATGCCACGTCACAATGGTTACTTTTGCTAATCTCATGTTAGTTCGAAACCGATTCAAATTCAAATTCAAAATCGAGTCAAGTGGTAAATTCTTCAAACGTTAAAACTAAAATGTTCAAAATGGGACAAATAAATCCTAAGTCCAAATGGTGGAGGAACCACATTTTAGTAAAAGATTTAAAGCACTAAAATGATTTAAACAGTAGCTAAACAACTATTTAAACGACTTTGGTATTTTATAAAATACTAGACTATTTTTATCAGGGTAAAACTTTTCATAGTAGTGGATTGTTCTGAAACATTATTTTAGGGGCTATATATATATTTGTCTAAAATTAAAATTAATGTGTAACTAAAATAAAACAAAAAAAGAAAAATATAAAAAGGTAAAAAAAGGAATAAAACAACCCCCCCCCATTGGGCCACTCGGCCCAGCTGCTAGCTAGGCCAAACCCCAGGCCGGCCCACCCCCTGCCTACTAACCCACTCCCCCCGAAACCCTAGCGGCCCTCCCCACTTCCCCCACGATCCCCCCCCCCACGACCGCCCCCCACTTGCTCTCCACTCGCCCCGCCCCCCCTCCCCCGATCTGGATCGGGGAAACGACGACCCCGCCGCCCGGATCGACCCACCGCGCCGCCTCGACCACCCCTCGCTGGACGCCTCGCCGTCCTCTCCGCCGACGCCGCCATCGCCGACTCGCCCCCGTCCTCCTCCTCGCCCCGTGCGGAGGCCGCAGTTCCTACACCGCGCCCTCGACCCCGCGTCGGACGCCGCCGTCCTCTCCGTCGCTGGTGCCGCCCCGCCGGACCTCCCCGAGCCCACTGCCAGTGCCCTACGGCCCCGCAGTGAGCACCTCCCTCGCTCTCCCCATCCCTGTCGCCCGTCCCGGCCACAGCGCGCCTGCCTCACCGTCTACTCGCCGCTGCAGTGCCCGGGCGCGCACTTGCCACGGCCACGCACGGCCGCGCCCCCCCCCTTACGCCAGGGCCTCGTCCCGGTTCTCGACTGCTCGCTCGACCGACCGCGCTCCGGCGCCCACTGTCGCCGCACCCATGGCCCCTCGCGCGCCTCGCACCCGCGCAGCCTTCCCTGGCCTCGCCCAGGCCACCTCCACCTCCGTCGGACTGCGCCGAAACGCGCTCGCCGCGCCCCGACCTGCCGCCGTGGCTCCCGCCACTGCACTGCCTCCCCTGCTGCTGATGCTACCCGTCGTCGCCCTGCTTCCGCCCTGAGGCGGCCCTGCCGCTGCTCCATGCCGGCGCGCCAACCTGCCCCCCTCGTTCCCTGCGGTCGCCCTGCCGTGGCCGCCATGGCCGCTGGGGCCGAGCGCTTGTTCGGGTTCGCTCCAGGCACTGATGCCCGCTAGCGCTCGCATGACCACGCCCATTAGCCCACTTTGGCCCTTGGGCCTATGACTAGTGGGGCACGCCCCAGAACGTGATTAAAATAAAATAAAAATAAAAATAATTAATTAACTTAATTATTTTTGATTAATTAAACTAAAACAACTAATTAAGCCTAACTAATTAACCTAAACCCTAATTAACTAAAACAGTCAATGACGGGGGGTCCCACCCGTGTTGACTAGTCAAACGTTGACTGGTCAACTGGGTCCCTCTGGCCCACCTGTCAGTCACTGGGTACACTTTTGTGTACACTGTGTTGGGTGCGCCTAGCAATTTAGCAATTATTCTCGAATTAAAAATAATTCCAGAAATTAATAAAATCTTTAGAAAATCATATCTTTTAATCCGTAACTCGGATTAAATTATTTTCTACATGAAAGTTGCTCAGAACGACGAGACGAATCTGGATACGCAACCCGTTCGTCCGCGACGCATCCCTAGCATACCGAACATGCAACTTTCCCCCTCCAGTTCATCTGTCCGAAAACGCGAAACACCGGGAATACGTTCCCGGATGTTTTCCCCCTTCACCGGTACCATCTCATTCCGCGTTAGGGCACTCCTAGCATCACGCTTTGTCATGTCATGCATCTTCATGCATTTGCTTGCATTATATTTATTGTTTCTTCCCCCTCTTCTCTCGCTAGACATCGAGACCGACGTCGCTGCTACCCAGTACGACTACGGTGTTGACGACCACTCTCTCTTGCCAGAGCAACCAGGCAAGCCCCCCCTTGATCACCAGATATCGCCTACTCTTCTCTATACTGCTTGCATTAGAGTAGTGTAGCATGTTACTGCTTTCCGTTAATCCTATCCTGATGCATAGCCTGTCCTTGCTACTAGTGTTGTTACCTTTACCTGCAATCCTAATGCTTAGTATAGGATGCTAGATTATCATCAGTGGCCCTACACTCTTGTCCGTCTGCCATGCTATACTACTGGGCCGTGATCACTTCGGGAGGTGATCACGGGCATATACTATATACTTTGCACTGTTACATTAACTGTGCTACTGTTCGGAGTTGGGGGCTGAAGGGGCAGGTGGCTCCATCCCGGTAGAGGTGGGCCTGGGTTCCCGACAGCCCCCGACTGTTACTTTGAGGCGGAGCGACAGGGCAGGTTGAGACCACCTAGGAGAGAGGTGGGCCTGGCCCTGGTCGACGTTCGCGGATACTTAACACGTTTAACGAGATCTTGGTATTTGATCTGAGTCTGGCTACTGGCCTATACACACTAACCATCTACGCGGGGACAGTTATGGGCACTCGACGTCGTGGTATCAGCCGAAGCCTTTGTGACGTCAGCGACTGAGCGGTGCGCGCCGGGTTGGACCGCGTAACACAACTTCCTTTGTAATGGAGATTGCTAGGTCTGCTCACCGGCCGCGTTCGCAACGTGCAGGTGTGCAAAGGGCGATGGGCCCAGACCCCTGCGCCATAGGATTTAGACCGGCGTGCTGGCCTCTCTGTTGGGCCTAGGTAGGGTTGCGACGTGTTGATCTTCCGAGGCCGGGCATGACCCAGGAAAGTGTGTCCGGCCAAATGGGATCGAGCGTGTTGGGTTATGTGGTGCACCCCTGCAGGGAAGTTAATCTATTCAAATAGTCGTGATCTTCGGTAACAGGACGACTTGGAGTTGTACCTTGACCTTATGACAAGTAGAACCGGATACTTAATAAAACACACCCTTCCAAGTGCCAGATACAACCAGTGGTCGCTCTCTCACAGGGCGACGAGGGGAGGATCATCGGTTAGGATTATGCTATGCGATGCTACTTGGTGAACTTACCATCTACTCTCTTCTCCTGCTGCAAGATGGAGGTTACCAGAAGCGTAGTCTTCGAAAGGACTAGCTATCCCCCTCTTATTCCGGCATTCTGCAGTTCAGTCCACATATGATACACTTATTCCATTTGATATCAATCCATACATATGTAGTGTAGCTCCTTGCTTGCGAGTACTTTGGATGAGTACTCACGGTTGCTTTTCTTCCCCTTTTCCCCTTTCCTATATCCGATTGCTGCAACCAGACGATGGAGCCCAGGAGCCAGATGCCACTATCGATGACGACTACTACTACTCGGGAGGTGCCTATTACTACGTGCAGCCCGCTGACGGCGACCTGGAGTAGTTTAGGAGGATCCCAGGCAGGAGGCCTGCGCCTCTTTCGATCTGTATCCCAGTTTGTGCTAGCCTTATTAAGGCAAACTTATTTAACTTATGTATGTACTCAGATATTGTTGCTTCCGCTGACTCGTCTATGATCGAGCTCTTGTATTCGAGCCCTCGAGGCCCCTGGCTTGTAATATGATGCTTGTATAACTTATTTTATTTGTAGAGTTGTGTTGTGATATCTTCCCGTGAGTCCCTGATCTTGATCGTACACGTTTGCGTGTATGATTAGTGTATGATTAAATCGGGGGCGTCACAACTAATCTACTCGTAGTTATCATAAGCACAAATAACACGAAAACACACAACTCAAATTTAATCCAGGCTAAATATCTATTTATCCTAACACTACTCGGAAAGGGCTTATACGTGAACCCAAATGAGTGGTGGGCGAGGCGGGTCACCCGCCACAGCTATTTTTTAGAATAAGCAGTGGCGGGTGCTAAAATGAGCTCGCCACGGCTACACAGGTAATAGTGACGGGCACGGCTCAAGAACCGCCATAGCTATGCAATTCCTAATTCCTTCATGGGTGACAAGAAGCTGTTGCGGCGAGGTTGCGAGCCCGCCACAGTTACCTTGGATAGGGTGAGGGCGTGGCGGCGAGGAGGACGAGATTTGGGGGGAGGCGCGGGGAGGGGGGGATTGAATTCTTTTGGGGGCGAATCGGTTTTTGGAGAAAACTGAACCTGTCGGTGTTGTGGGCATACGAGTGACGGGCGCGGGATAATTCCCGCCAGTTGTAAGGGGGATGCACTGGCGAGCACTACCAACCACCCGCGACAGCTGAGACCGTGTACTTTCGACCTTCTTCGTGTCTATAGTTGGTGCTTACCACAATTAAGCTGTGGTCGGCAAAAGATTCGCTTGCCACTGTTGACTTCATTAGGAGTGGCGGGCACAAGTTACCGCCCGCCACTGTTAGGTTTCATCACGCAATCAAAATTGAAACGGCCTACCTATATTAGGCGTGTATTTTCGCCCGTCACTGCTTCCGCGTGCCACCCACCATAGCTAATTTGAGTTCGCCAATTAGCTGTGGCAGGTGGCACGAGGCACCTGTCACTAATTTGAGTTCATCTATAAGCCATTTCTCAGTAGTACCCACACACACTGAGAAATTCCACCACAGTGTCAAGGGGTACGACCAAGTCAAAATTATGGATTCAATTCCAAATGTGAGACCTCAATTTAATTTAGACCCTTAAAAATTAGGAAGCATAGTGTTATAGAGGATGGGCTAGCTTTTTTGCTAGGAATATATGTGCCTGCTATGAAACAAATAGTCATGAGTTCTGAAAATGGAAGGCAGCCAGGCAAATTCACCTCCGGCCGATCAAACTTGGAAGTTGTTGATTTCAGACCTAACTGGGCTCGGGCTTTGATGTCTTCTAAAGACCTTCCAGATTCATGGGACACTACTGCTGACGACATGTAGAAGAATACATTCTGGACTTCCAAATAAAATTTCGTTGTGATCCGCTTGTATGCGGGAGTTAGTTCAGATAGGATACCATGAAGCTAGATGCCATTTTTCTCTCGTATTTTCTACTCCCTCCGTCCTAAAATAAGTGTCTCAATTTTATACTAACTTTATATCCAAAATAAATGCCTCAACTTTGTACTAACTTTAATATAAAATTATTATAAATTTGAGACACTTATTTTGGGATGGAGGGAGTATTATACAACTACTTGTTCCTCTTGACTTTCTGGATCTTTACCATGCACAAATTTTAATGGACAATATGAGAAACTAAAAAGTTACAAAAGCAAAACAAATAGGATTTAAAAGGTTAGTACCAAGGGTCAACAAAGCCCAATTTGAGGCCACGAGGGAATGTAACATGCATTACATCGAGCAAAAGGTAAGATTTGGCCAAATTCGATACAAGTAAAGCTCATCTGATTCAAAGAAACAGCCCATATACACTCTCTCTCCGTTCAAATAAATGTCATTTTAGCCTCTCTATTATTTTATATAACACACTCATCCTTTACACTTTATGTTCCTAATACACCTTATTCAATATCATTAAGAAAGAAAACTAATTAACTCATGTACTTTTGTGCTTTACTTTGACGAGGAAAATGAAATAATTAATGACGTAGAATAATAGATGGCCAACACTCTTTACTCTTAATTCACAAAAAACCACTCTTAACTCTTAGTTCATACTATGCCTAACTCTAAAAAGACACCAATTTTGGAAAGAGTCAGTATCAAGAAAAAGTAGGCAACATCGATTGGTTCTAGCAACCCACAACTTAAGCCCGGGCCCAGGGGTGTGCAGCCCTTGCAACCACACATGGCCTCCACCTTAGAGGGGTCCTAAATTTTCCTAGCACTTCACTTCACAACCCATAGGTCATAGGCCCATCGATCCTATTTGGGCTAGCTGCCATGACCACTAGAAGTGTAGTCAATGATAAGTATATCGTTTATTACGAAATATATCATCATGATCACCCAGGCGACGGCGGGCTACGAAGAGAGACGGGTGGGTTTGCACTAGTTTTGGAACCTTCCATACATATTTGGGAAGCTTTCAGCCTTTTTTCTTTTCTATTTCTAGTTTTTTTTGTTTTCATTATTTTACGTATCTACTTTATTCTTTTTTTCTTCGTGCGATTTTCCTGTTTTTTAGTAACCACAAACATTTACCAAATTTGCAATGACTGTTAAAATTCATGAAGATTTTTTAATTCGTTGACATTTTCTGAATTGGCAAACCTTTTGAAATTTGGTAAACAAATCAAGAATACTTTCAAATTCATTAATACTTTTCAAATTTCTAAAACCTTTTTAAATTCATGCACCTTTTCTAAATTCAAAACATTTTAGTCAAATTCATGAATATTTCTCAAATACATAAAAATATTGAATTTGCAAACTTTTTTAGACCTCTTCAATTTTTTTGAATTCATAAATATTTTTCCAATTCATGAAGAGATTTCGAATAGGTAAGTATTTTCAAATCACGAACCTTTTTTGAATTTATGAACAATTTCTCCAATTCATGCCCTTCTCAAAATCAAGAGTACTTTCAAATTCGTGAACATTTTGTAGTTCGTGAACGCCTTTAAAATACATGAACATTTTTCCAATTCATGAACAAATCTTTAATTAAGTTTTTGGAATTCCAGAATATTGTACAAATTTACAAACTTTTTTCAAATTTATGAACATTTATTGAATTAATAAACATCCTTAAATTAATAATTTACTTTGAATTCGTAGATAGTTTTTGAATTCATGAACATTTTCTGAATTAATGAACATTTTTTCAAAAGTCACAAATATTATTTGAACTTTCAAGAATTTTTTCAAATTGACGAATAATTTTGAATTAGTGAGCATTTGTTGTATTTGCAAATTTTTCAAATTCACAAATATATTTCAAATTCATAATCATTTTTAAGTTGAGAACTTTTTCGTAGCGACGGACTTTTTTTGAATTCTGAATTTTTTTTCTAAATTTGCATATATTCATTCAAATTCATCCATATGTTTTAAATTCATGAATTTTTTTAAATTCTGTAACAATTTTTAGAATGTAAGAACGATTTTCAGATTCATTATTATTTTTAAAGTACATGAATGTTTTTTAATCATGAATATTTAATTTTAGCAAACAAATCAAATTCACGGAGAAAAAATGATGATCTAATTATGCAAATGGAAAAAAGGAAACGAAAATGAGTAAAAGAAAAGAAATCAACAAATCTCACGTAGGCTGCAGTAGCTAGCAGCCGACCTTGTAAAAGTATTACATGGAAGAAAATTAAACGGAAACCATCCATTTTCATTACTCCTTCGATTTTTATTTACTCCACGTATTAGCTTTGGTCAAAGTCAAACTTTGTAAACTACGACAATATTTAGAGCTAAAAATATTAATATATACAATAACAAATCAATATCATTAGACTCATTATTGAATGTACTTTCACATCATATTGATTTGTTATGGTAAATGTTTATATTATTTTTTATAAACTTGGTGAAACTTTGCACAGTTTGACTACAATCAAATCTAATATGCAGACTAAATAAAAACAGAGGGAGTACAAAAATAAATAAACAGCGAGCTAGTATTAGGCTAAGGCTGCTTGTAATGGGTAGTATCATACCTTACTATCATGCACATGATACTAAGGCCCCGTTTGGTTCATAAGTCGTAGGACTTTTTCTAGTCCCAACTAAAAAGTCTCTAGTCCCTAAAAAGTCCCTCCATGTTTGTTTTCAGGGACTAAAAAGTCCCTAGTCCCCTCCTAAAGGATATTAAATGACCATGTTGCCCCTAGTATATAGAAAAATAACAATCAAACAACACCATGGAGTGGCGGACCATTGAATGCATGGAGGGGCATTGTTAGAAAAGTCCCAAAAAGTCCCAGAAAAGACTCTCCTTGAGAGTCTTCTTCATTTAGTCTCAAATGTCTAGTTTAGTCCCTAAAAAGTCCCTCCCGTTTGGTAAAAAAATCTCTAAAAAGGACTTTTTTAGTCCCTACACAAAAATGTCCCTCGAAACAAACACCCCCTAAGCTATGATAGTACCTTCGTAATGCACAGTATACTAGTATCATAGCTAACCTTATTTATTGACATGCATGACACATAGTAACATAACATTTAATATGATACAGTATCATGATATGATACTCAACACTCTCTTCATTTAATTCTATGCCACCTCAGCAAAATAGTCTAGTTGGCATGTATGATATTAGCTATGATACTACCATTACGACCAGCCTAAACGGAAGTTCGAAAATTAACTTTCCATATTAATTGCCAGTTCACAAAGAAACACCTCAGTACGTTTTGTCTTGTTGAGAAACGACCTCCTACGGTAATCGCTGCAGTTAATTCCATACCGTAGTTACTGAAATTAAACTCGCTGCACTCTCTATTACTCCCACCTTAAAAGCCAACCATGCTTGAGGCTTCCATCCTCCACAGCGCCACGGGACCATATATACATTCACCGGCGGTGTTACGGCGTACAAGAACTCATCGGCACCGCACACGCAGACAAACGACCAAAATCTTCCAAAGCTCAGCCATGGCTCGGCTCGCAATTCTCGCCATTCTCTTCCTCATGGCCGCCGCGACCATCACGTCTACGCACGGCGGCCGCACTCTGAAGGCCGCGGGCAGCGTGAACGTGCCCATCGTCTTGGGGGTGGCCGAGCCACCCTCGCCATTGGTGGAGGACATCGCGGCGCTCCTCAGGCTCCTCCCGAGGACTGATGGACCGGCGGCGGCAGATAGCCCCATGGCGTCGTACTTCCAGGGGCCCGACTACGACTACAAGGTGCCGATCACTGGGTTCTAGACCGGGCATGGCCTGCATGCACGTTGCTTTCCACCGACCCGTGCTAAGATTTTAGTATTTGCGAAATGTGTGCCAACCATGCGAACGACCTTCGAAATATAACCGAATAACGAGTTTCATTCTAGCAATTCCATTTTTACTACTTTTTGTAAATGTTTTTTTATGAGGACCATTTGTTGCAATTGAAAACTTTTTCATGCACGTATGGTTGGTTGGGTTTACGGACAGTATCAGATCATCCAACATTAAAGAAAAAAAATCCTCCTATGTGTAATCTCTAATTGTGCCACGTTATACTTATTTCCGTTCGTTTCCATTTTTTTCTTTAGGGAATATTTCCGTTCATTTCCTGTGACCATCACCTTCAGCCCTCCCCCACGGACTACAAATCCGTGACGAGTTCACATCGTTCATAGACGAATACTACCAATGATGTCTAAACAATTGTGAAACAGAAGACATCCAGAGAAAATGTTATGAGAAGCAAACTTCGCAAGTCTTTTTTGCGAGTAACTGTTGTGAAAGATCAATTATGGAGGCATATGCTTCTATAATTTTCAGAAGTTTTTGCACGAATCCCAAAGCATGTACTGGTACTTAACATGGGTAGATTAGTAAATTTATATAGTCAAGGTGGCCTCTTGCGGTTGCCAATAGTAGAAATTGAGGTAGTCCTATGTGGAAGTGGATCCTCCAACGTACAGGAGGCAAGTTAGGGAACCACAGTGTCCTTGTGTAAAATAACGAAGGCAAGTCAGAGATATGGCATTGTTTACTAATTACTGTAGATTACAGAATGATGTATATAAATCACGGTTGATTAATCATTGTGTTAGAGCATTATTCATGAAACTGTAGGGAAGGAAAGTTAGGTTATTCATGAAAATACAAAAAAAAAATCGAGGTAATAGGGGCATCTTATTGTTCTCTTGCCTCGGGTCTCTAATCTAATTCCTGAACGACAAGCAATTCTGGACGGATGAAGTAGTATATTAGGACTGTCCTGGGGTGCGTGAGATGACAAGGAGGAATTTCAAATAACACTAGGGGCATGCCGATGGCTCTCATGGACATGGGTTTGGGTTCAGATGGGTTCTCTGCTAGCGGGTTTCATGGTCACTAATTGCACCATCCGAGCAATGCAATACAACATCATGTCATCTAGATTTTGCAACTACTAACAGTTCTAAGTTATAGGTCACCAAGAGAGACAATCGCCTTCGTATTAATCACGAAAAAGGTGAAGAGAGAGGTCTAGCAATCAATCTTGTGCGACATATCATTTCTGTGCATAGAGGCTCTTTGCTTCTTTGGAATGCATTCCCAATGTCATCCATTCCTGGAACTCTCTCTAGCCAATATCCTTATGCCCTATAATAATGAAACTCTTGTCAGTTAGCGAACAATTGTGCACTATTCGACGGTTCGACCTCGACCTTGTTCACAATTGTTTTTGATTTTTAGTTGGTGTACTTATCATGCAAGTTTCTGCCACTCGGCACACATGTGCAATCCTGAAAAATAATAATGAAAAGGAGTAAATATAGATGCAAGTCCGCAGCTTTTGAGATGTTTCAAATATCTAAGTTGGCCAGGATTAATGAAGTTGGATGCTACTTGGTGGTAAGGGTAGGTGTGACCATGTGAAGACGGTGTAAGTTCCATATTACTGAAGCACATGCACGCCACACACACACACACACACACATAGTTTAGCCGAGGAAATCAATGATACATACTCGTTCTTGTAGAACTCGCCTCTTCTATTGGAAGCACTATATGGTGGTTTCTCCACTTGTTTTTCTAGCTCTTTAGTCATCCATAGTTGATACATGCATGTTCACACAGACTACATATTTTCAAGTCTATCACCATGCCATACACCCCTTTCACATGATCTTTTCTTACATGTAAATTGGACCTGATCTCTTCTTTTCACACAACTAAACAACATCATGAAAACATTTATCATGTTTGCTTAAAATATATTAAGTTCCCATCCATCTTGAGGATTTGAATATATGAAGGACGAATGTTTCACATGTTCCTTCTTAAGTTTTTATTTTCTTATACTTTGCTACGGTTAAGAGATAAGAAGAAACAAAAAACAATGTCCAAACTACAAGTTAAGAGAGCTCTAAGCATTTGCACCCACATTTATATTTTCCTCGCAAAAAAAAAGAGCCGGCATTTATACTACGAGGTTACCGGTCCTTGCAATGGTCATCATACATAACTGATGTAACTTGACAAAATAAAAACCATTGGAATAGGAGAGACCTTTTACAATACATCAAAATAATACGAGCCGTCCATTTCCAGTCATTTATTTGACTAAATCCATCAATACTGCTAAAAAATTAGTAGTATATTTTGTTTAAGGGGTAAAATTGGAAGACTAACAAAATAAATACCAAAATTTATTTTTCCAGTCACTCATTGAGAAATCCGGCGGATATGAGAAGCAATGGAGACAATTGTACATAGTCGATGGATCCTTGCCAGGCGGTATTTTTGGCCGAGGAAATCACCATGTACAAGATTGATTGATCAAGCCGGCGGCTGGGGCCGCTTCACACACAGCGACGCAGGCACATCAGTGGGAGCTGCACGTGACCTGCTCATTGATTCGATGCCCGGTCGGAGACTTGGAGCTCCCACTTGAAGGACATGGAGGCCAGCTCTGATCGATTATTGGACATGCGCTGCTGATCGGCGATGGCAACGACGAGGCCTCACGAGGATGGTCACCGTGAGGAATTTTTCAAATTAGAAAACAAAAACTGACAAAACTACCCCGCTAATCAATGGCTGAGATGATTCAGTACTGCTCGGTTCCAGAAGTAGTATGATGTACCTTCAGAAATCTCTAATTTCAAATTCTTTGTATCAAGCATGCAAAAATAATGATTCTATAGACCGGGGAACTTGATTCCATAGCGAATGATTTTGTTTCAGTGTAGCACTTTTTTTTGACGGGATCAGTATAGCAGAAATTAATGTGTCTTATGTAACGGGTTATTCTTTCCAGAAGTATGGTAACATTGTTTCCATTGACTAGAAAGTTGCTCCTAAAAGAATAATAATTTTTCCCATGCAAAAAATCCGTTTACACAGTATTGAAATATTTCTAGTTCAACTGAAATTTGCGTGCTTCCAGCAAAAAAAAATCTAAAATTTGTGTGCTACCCAGATTGCTTTCATGGCAACCGGAGATCGTTTCGATCCAGTAAAAAAAAATCCATGAACTTTATCTTCAATATAGAGGAAAATGTGCTTCGAATGAACACATAATATTTGCTTCAAAGGAACAAATAATTATTTCTGTGTGATATTAAATTTCTTTGACATTACAAAGATTCTTTCTACTAGTTATTTCAAAATGAAAATATAATTTTTTACAAGGAAGATGAAATTTACTTGCAAAATATTAGTAGTATTAGCTTTCATACAACAGAAGAGTCATACGGCTAGGTATTTTGTCATCTGGGCACAATGAGGTGCACCTCGACTTCACGATGGCATGTCCACGTGCGTGGAACACACTGGTGGGATCATCGAAGGACGTTTACACTTCCTTGGTGATGGAGAGGGCGTGGGATACCGGCAAGGCCTTGAAGCAGCATGCCCACTGGGGCACTAGGACGACATGGGAACCGCCATGTACATGGATGTCTTTGAGGAGGAGCATTAGCGAGATGTGTCGGAGGGATTGGAGCGCTAGCCGTATCAGCGAGGACGATGTCAAGAAGGGCAGGCGTGAAGGAGGTTGTCGACGAGGCTAGCTGTGGGATTGGAGCATGGCCGAGAGGCGATGGACACAATCACCCATGGGGAGGCTGACTGAGGCAGCTTAAGCGCAACATGCTCTTGGCTCACGAGGACCTCTCAAACCAGATCCAGGACGGTATATTTACCACATGTTTTTGCATGCTTTCTATCTTCCATCACTTTGCACGCTATTATAGTTTTTCTTTGCACATGCTCTCGGGGTCTGAGAGCATGGAATAATCGAGAGACATCTCAATGACTCCGCCCACATGGCCAGATCCTGGACCCATAGTACTGACTCAGCCTACCAAGAACCTACCCTTTATATATATATGCATCTCTTCCACTTTCAACTTCCCAAGCAGGTTGTATTTTATATCTAGTCCAAAGTCCATTGAACCATAACAAAAGAAGAGAGGGATAGTGTGTTAAAAGAGCAATAATGGTTACATATGGGCTTGCTTTTTTGCGGGGAACATATGAGCCTGCTATCAAACAGATGGTGATGAGTTTTGAGAATGGAAGGTGTCAGGAAACTTTATCTCAGACTGATTAAACCCGCAAGTTGTTGATTTCGAAGCTGACTAGGCTCGGGATTGATGTCTTCTAAAGACCTTCTAGATTCATGGGACATTGCTGCTAACGACATCTAGAAGGATACATTCTGTACTTCCCAATCAAACTTCATTCTGATCCACTCGTATGCGGGAATTACTTCGGATGGGATAGCAAGAAGCTAGATGTCATTTTTCTCTTGTATTTTCCATTGTACTACAACTACTTGTTCTTCTTGACTTTCTGGATGAAGCTCTTTACCCTGCACAAAATTGAATGGAAAACATGAGGAACTAAAAGCTACAAAGGCAAAACAAAAAGGGTTGAAAAGGTTAGTACCAAGGGTGAAAAAAGCCCAGTGTGTTTTTTTCGCGATGACAAAAAAACACATCTTGCAGCCACAAGGGAATGTAACATGTATTCCATCGAGCAAAAGGTAAGATTTGGCCCAATTCGGAACAAGTAGAACCCATCCCGATTCGAAGAAACAACTCATATATACTCTCTCCTTTCGAATAAATTTCATTTTAGACTCTCTATTATTTTATAGAACACTCATCCTTCTACACTATATGTTCCCAATACATCTTACTCAATATCATTAAAAAGGTTAAATAACTCATGTACATGTGTGCTTTACTTTGACGAGGAAAATGAAATAATTAATGACGTGGAAAAATAGATGGCCAACACTCTTTACTCTCAATTCACACAAAAAAATTGTTGACGCTTAGTTCATACTATGCCTAACTCTAAAAGGACACCAGTTTTGGAACATAGTGAGTATCAAGAAAAGGTAGGCAACATCGATCAGTTCTAGCAACCCATGGCTCAAGCCCGGGCTAAGGGGTGCGCAGCCCGTGCAACCAGACAGGGCCTCCACTTCAGAGGGCCTGGCTACGCAGAGAGACGGGTGGTTTTGCACTAGTTTTGGAACCTTCCATCCAGATTTGGGACACTTTCATCATTTTTTTGTTCCTTGTTCTCTATTTCTAGTCGTTTTCTTTATTCTCTTTTTTTCTTGCTCTTTCCTCTTCAAATTCCTAAACATTTTCAAAATTGCAAACATTTTCCAAATTTGCAATAATTTTTCAAATTCATGAAGATTATTCTAACTCAATGACATTTTTCGAATTCCGGAATAGTTTTTCATATTCATGAACATTTTTTTAATTATCAAACATTTTCAAATTTGAAAAAAGAAATCCTGAACATTTTCCCAAATTCATGAATACTTTTCAAATCCATGAACTTTTTAAAAAAATCATGAATATTTTTTGAATTCATAAACACCTTTGAATACGCAACATTTCTAGACCTCATGAACTTTTTTGAATTCATAAATAATCTTTCCAATTAACGAACACCTTTTGAATAGGAAAGTATTTTCATATCACGAACCTTTTTGAATTTATGAACATTTTTTCAAATTAATGTCCTTTCTCATATTCAAGTATACATTCAAATCCATGAACAATTTTCAGTTTAAGAACACTTTGAAATTCATGATTAATGTTTTAGTTCCTGGAAAATTTACAAAAAAATCAAATTTGTGAACATTTATTGAATTAACAAAAAAACTCAAAATTAATTAAAAAAAACTTGTTTGAACCGCGGATAATTATTGAATTCATGAACATTTTATGAATTCACGAACATTCTTTCAAATTCACAAACATTTTTTCAAATTGCCCAACAATTTTTGAATTAGTGAGCATTTTTCGTATTTGTGATTTTTTCCAAATTCATAATCATGTTTAAGTCGAGAACTTTTATTATTCACGAATTGTTTAATTCAGAAACATTTTATAAATTTGCAAATATTTATTCAAATTAATAAACATTTGTTGAATTCAGAAAAAAAATTCTAGAACAATTTTAAAATTCACGAATGATTTTCAAATTCAAAATTATGTTATAAATACATGAATGTTTTTTGAATCATGAATATTTGAAAATTAGAAAAAAAAATCAAATCCACTGACAAAAACAAGTCGTGATCTAATAATGCAAGTGAAAAAAAGCGAAAAGAGGCCAACCTAGTAAAAAGATTGCATGGAAGAAAATTAAATAGAAAACCATACATTCTATTATTAGAAAACAAACTAGGAGCTATTACGGAAGCACAAACATTAACTTCCCATATTAATTGCCAGTTCACAAAGAATGGAATTACTCCTTCGCACACGCGCATTGTGACATGCGATTGGACAAGGTGTATTTCCTTCCACTTCCTTTTCTGGGACAAGCTCATCATTAGCGGGTCCCACCATAATGACTATCAAAATATAATTGAATAACGAGTTTCATCATAGTGATTCCATCCTTACTACTTTAGTGATCTAAAACGTCTTATATCAGTTTACAGATGAATGCCTTTCATGAGGATCATTTGTTGCGATTGAAACCTTTTACATGCACATGTGGTTGGTTGGGTTTACGAACAGTATAAGATCATCCAACACTAACAGAAAAATTCCTCTATGTAATCTCTAATTGTGCAGCGTTATATTTATTCCATTTTCTATGACTGTTCCCTTCAACCCTTCGCCATGGACTACAAATCCATAGACAAACATTGCCACAGTCACCACCAAACTACCAAGGATGTCTAAACAATTATGGAAATAGAAGACATCGAGAGAAAATGTTATGAGAAGCTAATTTCGCAAGTAAACTTCATTGCGAGAAACGGTTGTGAAAGATCAAATGTCGAGGCACGCTTCTGTATTTTTCAGAAGTTTTTGCATGAATCCCAAAGCATGTATGTACTTGAAATTGGTAGATTAGTCATTTTAATTAGTCAACGTGGTCTCGTGCGGTTGCCAATAGTAAAAGTTGAGGAGCCACAATGTCCTTGTGTAATATAACAAAGGCAAGTCAGAGACCACACATCATATGTGGTAAGATATATAAAAGCACAACATATCAAAACAAAGGCAAGTCAGAGATATGGCATTGTTTACTAATTATTATGGATTACAGATTGGTGTATATAAATCACTGTTGATTAATAATTGTGTTAGAGCATAGTCATGAAACTATATGGAAGGAAAGTTAGGTACCTTAGCTACTCTGACTTCCCTTCCTAAGTCATAGGATCTCTTTTCCGTCCTACGTGTGCACGACGGCGTCAGCCGCCGCCATCACCACCACGAGTACATCATCTGCATCATATACGCCTACTAGAAGAGGGCTTCTTGCTGAAATGATCATCATGGACATAGAAGGGGGTTGAATAGGTACAAATACAAATTTTAATTGTTACTGAACAATTTAGGCAAAAAGGCGGAATATGAAAGTGAGCCTAACAATTGCTAAGGTAAGTCTAGTGCTAAGCAATATATTCAACAACTACAAGTAGTAAGGTAAACAAGCACAATATAATGTATGCAAAACTAAGAGACAAATAACCACAAGTAGGGAGTTAATGTTAGGAATAACTGCAACTACAAGAGACTAGGATGTCTGCCGATGTTCACTTTCTTGGAGAGAATATAGTCATCGTTGGAGGGATGGATGTTACCACAACAGAACACCAATGCCGCAAAGGCTTACCCTATTCTCCCCTTGAGACAACACCATGAAGGAGTTTCTCAACCACTAGTGGTAGACCTTGAGGTCATCTCCAAACCTTCACAAACTTTTCGGTGGTAATCACAATGAATGATTCCTCTCTGTAGACTCCTACCACCTAGAAGTCTCCAACCTACAAGAGTAACAAGAACGAATGGGAAGAGCTCAAGACTTGCTCGAAACACGAATTCCTTTGGTCAAGAGAAGGGAAATGAGTGGATCTATCACTTGATTGGAAGAACTCTCATAAATCCTTTCGGGATCTAGGAATTGGTGTATGAGGATATCAGAGGGAGCAATATGTGGTATAGGGTTGATTTAAAGTGAATGGTCAACCGTCACTGGATTGGCAGAGGGGTATAGATAGAAATCCTAGAAAACTAGCCATTCCGAGTAAGTGATTGTGTCTGGCCAAACATTCGGGCAAGAGACGCACATCCAACGGCTGAAGAAAAGGTACACTAGCAAGTAGTAGACACAATGCAAAAACAGATGGTCCAGACATCCGACCATATCATGAGGGCCAGGACATCCGACGGGACGCCAAACATCCCGCAAGGAAGGCATACCTACTGGACATCAGGGGCCGGATTTTTGGAAGGAGCCCAGACATCTGGCCAAAACATAAGTTGGCTACTGGAACCCTTTAGTCGGAATTCTGGGAGAGGCCCGAACATCTGGCACAACAGAGAGCACCCGGACATCCGGCCATCCAGCTACAATTCTTTTTTGCTTCTGGATCCTATGGGCCAGATATCTGGCCAGGGCCCAGATGTCTGGGTGTACAGTGGGAGGCCGGACATCTGGCCATACTATGGAGATTTTGAGCACCAAGTATTTGGATGAAATCCGAAGTATGGAAAATTGGATTGGCAATGTTTTGGTAGAATAAGCAGGAATATTTGGTGGGATGGATAGGTAGAAATATTTGAGAACCGTGATGTCATGAGCAAATCTTTCACCAACCCTATAGACCCCTCTTAATAGTGCGGGATCCCTATACTCAGGAATAAACAAAAATGGAACTCGTAAATCCTTTGTTTCTTCTTTCTTGAGTCATATCCATTCCATTTGTCTATGATCAACACACAACATCGTCTCACGGGGACTAGAAGCTGAGATTTACTTAACAAACGTAGTTAGTCCTCTACATGTATATTATCATCAACAACGAAAAAATTACGTAAGGGCATGATTGCCCTTTCACCTACGTTGGCTCGACTTGGACCCTCAGTCGGGCAGTCGGTGGCCACCTCGGTACCATCACATATGTCGTGAAGTCCTCACGGACCATGATCTTGATCAACATTGTTAGTGCAATCTCGATTGGCTCCAGGTTTCCGACATGAAGGTGGCCACGGCATCGTGCGCATGATGACCCGATGAAGCGAACGTTCTCTAAGTACACGAAGTGACCGAGAGTATAAATCATGGACACGTACCCAACATGGATGCTTTGCTCCAAGGACATGCTCTTGTCATACCAAGACACCATCTCCTTAGTTTCCCATGAATGTCGGGACCCTTCATAGACCTTGATTCCACCGACCAAGACCCGTGTGCGTGCTAGCACCGAGTTTATCATACGGCATGACGAGCATGATATCTTACTCGTCTTCGGCAACACTTGGGTTGAGGATCCATGTGATGTGCTAGAACTCGAGGAGGGTGCGGTCCTTTCTGTGTTTGGAGGTCGCCTTTGAGTCCTCTATCTGATAATCTCTCCGTCAGATTGTTGGGATGGCACCCATGTAGTTGTTGGGGAATGTAGTAATTTGAAAAAAAATTCCTACGCACACGCAAGATCATGGTGATGCATAGCAACGAGAGGGGAGAGTGTGTCCACGTACCCTCGTAGACCGAAAGCGGAAGCGTTAGCACAACGCGGTTGATGTAGTCGTACGTCTTCACGATCCGACCGATCAAGTACCAAATGTACGGCACCTCCGAGTTCAGCACACGTTCAGCCCGATGACGTCCCTCGAACTCCGATCTAGCCGAGTGTTGAGGGAGAGTTTCGTCAGCACGACGGCGTGGTGACGATGTTGATGTTCTACCGACGCAGGGTTTCGCCTAAGCACCGCTACAGTATTATCGAGGTGAACTATGGTGGAGGGGAGCACCGCACACGGCTAAGAGACGATCAACTTGATCAGCTTGTGTGTCCAGAGGTGCCCCCTGCCCCTGTATATAAAGGAGCAAGGGGGGAGGCGGCCGGCCTAGGAGGAGGGCGCGCCAAGGGGGGAGTCCTACTCCAACCGGGAGTAGGACTCCTCCTTTCCTTGTTGCAGTAGGAGTGAAGGAAAGAGGAGGAGAGGGAGAAGGAAAAGGGGGCTGCACCCCGTGTCCAATTCGGACCAGAGGGGGGCGCAGGCCTCCTTCCTTTTGGCCTATCTCCTCTATTCCCGTATGGCCCAATAAGGCCCATATACTCCCCGGCGAATTCCCGTAACTCTCCGGTACTCCGAAAAATACCCGAATCACTCGGAACCTTTCTGAAGTCCGAATATAGTCGTCCAATATATCGATCTTTACGTCTCGACCATTTCGAGACTCCTCGTCATGTCCCCGATCTCATCCGGGACTCCGAACTCCTTCGGTACATCAAAACATATAAACTCATAATATAACTGTCATCGTAGCGTTAAGCATGCAGACCCTACGGGTTCGAGAACTATGTAGACATGACCGAGACACGTCTCCGGTCAATAACCAATAGCGGAACCTGGATGCTCATATTGGCTCCTACATATTCTACGAAGATCTTTATCGGTCAAACCGCATAACAACATACGTTGTTCCCTTTGTCATCGGTATGTTACTTGCCCGAAATTCGATCGTCGGTATCTCAATACCTAGTTCAATTTTGTTACCGGCAAGTCTCTTTACTCGTTCCGTAACACATCATCCCGCGACTAACTCATTAGTTGCAATGCTTGCAAGGCTTATAGTGATGTGCATTACCGAGTGGGCCCAGAGATACCTCTCCGACAATCGGAGTGACAAATCCTAATCTTGAAATACGCCAACCCAACAAGTACCTTCGGAGACACCTATAGAGCACCTTTATAATCACCTAGTTACGTTGTGACGTTTGGTAGCACACAAAGTGTTCCTCCAATAAACGGGAGTTGCATAATCTCATAGTCATAGGAACATGTATAAGTCATGAAGAAAACAATAGCAACAAACTAAATGATCAAGTGCTATGCTAACGGAATGGGTCAAGTCAATTACATCATTCTCTAATGATGTTACCTCGTTAGTCAATTGACAACTCATGTATATGGCTAGGAAACTTAACCATCTTTGATTCAACGAGCTAGTCAAGTAGAGGCATACTAGTGACACTTTGTTTGTCTATGTATTCACACATGTATTATGTTTCCGGTTAATACAATTCTAGCATGAATAATAAACATTTATCATGACATAAGGAAATAAATAATAACTTTATTATTGCCTCTAGGCCATATTTCCTTCAGTCTCCCACTTGCACTAGAGTCAATAATCTAGTTCGCATCACCATGTGATTTAATACCAATAGTTCACATCACCACGTGATTAACACCCATAGTTCACATCATCATGTGACCAACACCCAAAGGGTTTACTAGATTCAATAATCTAGTTCACATCTCTATGTGATTTACACCCAAAGAGTACTAAGGTGTGATCATGTTTTGCTTGTGAGAGAAGTTTAGTCAACGGGTCTGCCACATTCAGATCCGTAAGTATTTTGCAAATTTCTATGTCAACAATGCTCTGCACTAAGCTACTCTAGCTAATTGCTCCCACTTTCAATATGTATCCAGATTGAGACTTTGAGTCATCTGGATCAGTGTCAAAACTTGCATCGACATAACTTTTTACGATGAACCTTTTGTCATCTCCATAATCGAGAAACATATCCTTATTCCACTAAGGATAATTTTGACCAATGTCTAGTGATCTACTCCTATATCACTATTGTACTCCCTTGTCAAACTCAGGGCAGGGTATAAAATAGGTCTGGTACACAGCATGGCATACTTTATAGAACCTATGGCTGAGGCATAGGGAATGACTTTCATTCTCTCTCTATCTTCTGCCGTGGTCGGGTTTTGAGTCTTACTCAACTTCACACCTTTGTAACACATGCAAGAACTCCTTCTTTGACTGTTCCATTTTGAACTACTTCAAAATCTTGTCAAGGTATGTACTCATTGAAAAACTTATCAAGCATCTTGATCTATCTCTATAGATCTTGATGCTCAATATGTAAGCAGCTTCACCGAGTTCTTTCTTTGAAAAACTCCTTTCAAACATTTCTTTATGCTTTGAAGAATAAATCTACATTATCTCCGATCAACAATATGTCATACACATATACTTATCAGAAATGTTGTAGTGCTCCCACTCACTTTCTTGTAAATACAGGCTTCACCGCAAGTCTGTATAAAACTATATGCTTTGATCAACTTATCAAAGCGTGTATTCCAACTCCGAGAGGCTTGCACCAGTCCATAAATGGATCGCTGGAGCTTGCACACTTTGTTAGCTCCCTTTGGATCGACAAAACCTTCCGGTTGCATCATATACAACTCTTCTTCCAGAAATCCATTCAGGAATGCAGTTTTGACATCCATCTGCCAAATTTCATAATCATAAAAAGTGGCAATTGCTAACATGATTCGGACAGACTTAAGCATAGATACGAGTGAGAAACTCTCATCGTAGTCAACACCTTGAACTTGTCGAAAACCTTTTTGCGACAATTCTAGCTTTGTAGATGGTAACACTACTATCAGCGTCCGTCTTCCTCTTGAAGATCCATTTAATCTCAATGGCTCGCCGATCATTGGGTAAGTCAATCAAAGTCCATACTTTGCTCTCATACATGGATCTCATCTCTGATTTCATGGCCTCAAGCCATTTCGCGGAATCTGGGCTCATCATCGCTTCCTCATAGTTCGTAGGTTCGTCATGGTCAAGTAACATGACCTCCAGAATAGGATTACCATACCACTCTGGTGCGGATCTCACTCTGGTTTACCTACGAGGTTCGGTAGTAATTTGATCTAAAGTTACATGATCATCATCATTAGCTTCCTCACTAATTGGTGTAGTAGTCACAGGAACAGATTTCTGTGATGAACTACTTTCCAATAAGGGAACAGGTATAGTTACCTTATCAAGTTCTACTTTCCTCCCACTCACTTCTTTCGAGAGAAACTCCTTCTCTAGAAAGGATCCATTCTCAGCAATGAATATCTTGCCTTCGAATCTGTGATAGAAGGTGTACCCAATATTTTCTTTTGGATATCCTATGAAGATTTACTTCTCCGATTTGGGTTCGAGCTTATCATGTTGAAACTTTTTCACATAAGCATCGCAGTCCCAAACTTTAAGAAATGGCATCTTAGGTTTCTCGCCAAACCACAGTTCATACGGTGTCGTCTCAACAGATTTAGATGGTGCCCTATTTAACCTGAATGTAATTGTCTCAAATGCATAACCCCAAAACGATAGTGGTAATCGGTAAGAGACATCATAGGTCGCACCATATCTAATAAAGCACGGTTACGACGTTCGAACACACCATTACACTGTGGTGTTCCAGGTGGCATGAGTAGGTGAAACTATTTCACATTGTTTTAACTGAAGGCCAAACTCGTAACTCAAACATTTTACTTCTGCGATCATATCGTATAAACTTTTATTTTTGTTACGATGATTCTCCACTTCACTCTGAAATTCTTTGAACTTTTCAAATATTTCAGGCTTGTGTTTCATCAAGTAGATATACTCATATCTGCTCAAATCATCTGTGAAGATCAGAAAATAATGATACCTGCCGCGAGCTTCAATATTCATCGGACCACATACTTTAGAATGTATGATTTCCAACAAATCTGTTGCTCGCTCCATTGTTCCAGAGAACGGAGTCTTAGTCATCTTGCCCATGAGGCATGGTTCGCAAGTATCAAGTGATTCCAAAATCCCATCAGCATGGAGTTTCTTCATGCGCTTTACATCAATATGACCTAAACGGCAGTGCCACAAATAAGTTGCACTATCATTATTAGCATTGCATCTTTTGACTTCAATATTATGAATATGTGTATCACTAAGATCGAGATCCAACAAACCATTTTCATTGGGTGTATGACCATAGAAGGTTTTATTCATATAAATAGAACAACAATTATTCTCTAGTTTACATGAATAACCGTATTGCAATAAACATGATCCAATCATATTCATGCTCAACGCAAACACTAAATAACATTTATTTTAGGTTTAACACTAACCCTGAAAGTATAGGGAGTGTGCGATGATGATCATATCAATCTTGGAACCATTTCCAATACACATCGTCACTTCACCCTTAACTAGTCTCCGTTTATTCTACAACTCCCGTTTCGAGTTACTATTCTTAGAAACTGAACTAGTATCAAATACTGAGGGGTTGCTATAAACACTAGTAAAGTACACATCAATAACATGTATATCAAATATACCTATGTTCACTTTGCCATCCTTCTTATCCGCCAATTACTTGGGGTACCTCCGCTTCCAGTGACCAGTCCCTTTGCAGTAGAAGCACTCAGCTTCAGGCTTAGGTCCAGACTTGGGTTTTTCACTTGAGCAATAACTTGCTTGCCGTTCTTCTTGAAGTTCCCCTTTCTTCCCTTTGTCCTTTTACTTGAAACTAGTGGTTTTGTTTACCATCAACACTTGATGCTTTTCTTGATTTCTACCTTCGTCGATTTCAGCATCACGAAGAGTTTGGGAATCGTTTCCGTTATCCCTTGCATATTATAGTTCATCACAAAGTTCTACTAACTTGGTGATGGTGACTAGAGAATTCTGTCAATCACTATTTTATCTGGAAGATTAACTCCCACTTGATTCAAGCGATTGTAGTACCCAGACAATCTGAGCACATGCTCACTGCTTGAGCTATTCTCCTTCATCTTTTAGCTATATAACTTGTTGGATACTTCATATCTCTCAACTCGGGTATTTGCTTGAAATATTAACTTCAACTCCTGGAACATCTCATATGGTCCATGATGTTCAAAACGTCTTTGAAGTCCCGATTCTAAGCCATTTAAGCATGGTGCACTAAACTATCAAGTAGTCATCATATTGAGCTAGCCAAATGTTCATAACATCTGCATATGCTCCTGCAATAGGTTTGTCACCTAGCGGTGCATCAAGGACATAATTCTTCTGTGCAACAACGAGGATAAACCTCAGATCACGGATCCAATCCGCATCATTGCCACTAATATTTTTCAACCTAGTTTTCTCTAGGAACATATCAAAAATAAAACAGGGGAGCTAAACGCGAGCAATTGATCTACAACATAGATATGCTAATACTACTAGGACTAAGTTCATGATAAATTAAAATTCAATTAATCATATTACTTAAGAACTCCCACTTAGATAGACATCTCTCTAATCATCTAAGTGATCACGTGATCCAAATCAACTAAACCATAACCGATTATCACATGAAATGGAGTAGTTTTCAATGGTGAACATCACTATGTTGATCATATCTACTATATGATTCACGCTCGACCTTTCGGTCTCAGTGTTCCGAGGCCATATCTGCATATGCTAGGCTCGTCAAGTTTAATCTGAGTATTCTGCGTGTGCAAAACTGGCTTGCACCCATTGTAGATGGACGTAGAGCTTATCACACCCGATCATCACGTGGTGTATGGGCACGACGAACTTTGGCAATGGTGCATACTCAGGGGGAACACTTTTATCTTGAAATTTAGTGAGAGATCATCTTATAATGCTACCATTAATCAAAGTAAGATAAGATGCATAAAAGATAAACATCACATGCAATCAATATAAGTGATATGATATGGCCATCATCATCTTGTGCTTGTGATCTCCATCTCTGAAGCACCGTCATGATCACCATCGTCACCGGCGCGACACCTTGGTCTCCATCGTAGCATCATTGTCGTCTCGCCAATCTTATGCTTCCACAACTATCGCTACCGCTTAGTGATAAAGTAAAGCATTACAGGGCGATTGCATTGCATACAATAAAGCGACAACCATATGGCTCCTGCCAGTTGCCGATAACTCGGTTACAAAACATGATCATCTCATATATACAATAAAATTTAGCATCATGTTTTGACCATATCACATCACAACATGCCCTGCAAAAACAAATTAGACGTCCTCTACTTTGTTGTTGCAAGTTTTACATGGCTGCTACTGGGCTTAGCAAGAACCGTTCTTACCTACGCATCAAAACCACAACGATAGTTTGTCAAGTTGGTGTTGTTTTAACCTTCGCAAGGACCGGGCGTAGCCACACTCGGTTCAACTAAAGTTGGAGAAACTGACACCCGCCAGCCACCTGTGTGCAAAGCACGTCGGTAGAACCAGTCTCGCGTAAGCGTACGCGTAATGTCGATCCGGCCCGCTTCATCCAACAATACCGCCGAACCAAAGTATGACATGCTGGTAAGCAGTATGACTTATATCGCCCACAACTCACTTGTGTTCTACTCATGCATATGACATCTACGCATAAAACCAGGCTTGGATACCACTGTTGGGAAACGTAATAATTTCAAAAAAAAATCCTACGCACACGCAAGATCATGGTGATGCATAGCAACGAGAGGGGAGAGTGTGTCCACGTACCCTCATAGACCGAAAGCGGAAGCGTTAGCACAACGCGGTTGATGTAGTCGTACGTCTTCACGATCCGACCGATCAAGTACCGAACGTACGACACCTCCGAGTTCAGCACACGTTCAGCCCGATGACGTCCCTCGAACTCCGATCTAGCCGAGTGTTGAGGGAGAGTTTCGTCAGCACGACGGCGTGGTGACGATGTTGATGTTCTACCGACGCAGGGCTTCGCCTAAGCACCGCTACAGTATTATCGAGGTGGACTATGATGGAGGGGGGCACCGCACACGGCTAAGAGACGATCAACTTGATCAGCTTGTGTGTCCAGAGGTGCCCCCCTGCCCCTGAATATAAAGGAGCAAGGGGGGAGGCGGCTGGCCTAGGAAGAGGGCGCGCCAAGGGGGGAGTCCTACTCCCACCGGGAGTAGGACTCCTCCTTTCCTTGTTGGAGTAGGAGTGAAGGAAAGAGGAGGAGAGGGAGAAGGAAAAGGGGGCTGCACCCCTTGTCCAATTCGGACCAGAGGGGGCGCAGGTCTCCTTCCTTTTGGCCTATCTCCTCTATTCCCGTATGGCCCAATAAGGCCCATATACTCCCCGGCGAATTCCCGTAACTCTCCGGTACTCCGAAAAATACCTGAATCACTCGGAACCTTTCTGAAGTCCGAATATAGTCGTCCAATATATCGATCTTTACGTCTTGACCATTTCGAGACTCCTCGTCATGTCCCCGATCTCATCCGGGACTCCGAACTCCTTCGGTACATCAAAACATATAAACTCATAATATAACTGTCATCGTAGCGTTAAGCGTGCGGACCCTACGGGTTCGAGAACTATGTAGACATGACCGAGACACGTCTCCGGTCAATAACCAATAGCGGAACCTGGATGCTCATATTGGCTCCTACATATTCTACGAAGATCTTTATCGGTCAAAACCGCATAACAACATACGTTGTTCCCTTTGTCATCGGTATGTTACTTGCCCGAAATTCGATCCTCGGTATCTCAATACCTAGTTCAATTTCGTTACCGGCAAGTCTCTTTACTCGTTCCGTAACACATCATCCCGCGACTAACTCATTAGTTGCAATGCTTGCAAGGCTTATAGTGATGTGCATTACCGAGTGAGCCCAGAGATACCTCTCCGACAATCGGAGTGACAAATCCTAATCTCAAAATACACCAACCCAACAAGTACCTTCGGAGACACCTGTAGAGCACCTTTATAATCACCCAATTATGTTGTGACGTTTGGTAGCACACAAAGTGTCCCTCCGGTAAACGGGAGTTGCATAATCTCATAGTCATAGGAACATGTATAACTCATGAAGAAAGCAATAGCAACAAACTAAACGATCAAGTGCTATGCTAACGGAATGGGTCAAGTCAATTACATCATTCTCTAATGATGTGACCTCATTAATCAAATGACAACTCATGTCTATGGCTAGGAAACTTAACCATCTTTGATTCAACGAGCTAGTCAAGTAGAGGCATACTAGTGACACTTTGTTTGTCTATGTATTCACACATGTATTATGTTTCCGGTTAATACAATTCTAGCATGAATAATAAACATTTATCATGATATAAGGAAATAAATAATAACTTTATTCTTGCCTCTAGGGCATATTTCCTTCAGTAGTAGCCTTCATGGATCAACCCACTTTGGCGTCCACCACGTGCCTTATGGGCTAGTTTCCAGTGATTTTCTTTTCCATTTTCATTTTTGATTTAGTTCGATTTTCTCTTCTCCTACAATTTATCTATCCCGAATGTGTTTTATTTTTTAAAATTGTTCAAGAATTTTAAAAATATTCATTAATTTGGTAATATAATAAAATTTAAAAATTGATCGTGAATATAGGACAAATATTGTAGATTAAAAATATATTCATGCATTTTAAAAAATTGATATTCTTAAATATTTAACCTATTCATGGATCTTAAAAGAATTCACAAACTTTCAAAATACACTAGAATTTTAAAAAACAAAACTAAAAAGGAAAACCTTGAAACAAAAAGATAAAAGAAAATATAGAGGAATTTGGGTTAGGGGAGTGGATGTACAGCCCAACTACCCAAGCTTGAATCCTCACAATGCGAATTTGAAATGTCATTATTTCCAAAATAAAAATATCTTTCCCTACCAAGTTCCTCTGAGAAAGCAATAGAAAACCCAGTAAGGGAAAAAACTAAGAAGCACAATAACAAAAAAACATTGAACAAAAATGACCCAAAATTAGAAAAAACGAACGAAGAAAAGTAGAAAGAGTTTATCACAATGAACTATGATACTCAATAGGTGTCGCCTTCTGCTACCGTTCCTTGAATTGCGGGGGCGGCACTAAGGTACAAAGGAGAGATGCTTTGTGCTCACAGAGTCCAATGGCCCATTTCCCTAAAACAAAGAGGCCCAAGCCCAGTCAGATGCAAACATTCTATTAAGAGGGACATCCCATATATCACGCTTTGCGACAAGTTTTTTTTGAGCATCTGTAACCTTTATTAAATCTGGATGTTCATAGGGATACAGATGATATCAGGCGTATTTAGAAGCCACAGGTGGCGCCCAGGAGACAAAGAAGCCGCAGCTTTTGCAAGAGCATGCGCTTTGAAATTATGCTTCCTATTCTCATGAATAAAACGGATATTAGGAAAAAAATCTAGCCCTATGGTTTATCTCACTCAAAACTGAGGCAAACTGGCAGGGAACATCTGAGTCTATCATGGAAATAACAACAGCACAATTCGAAGCCACGCATATAGAATTGAGATTGAGATCCATCGCCAAAGCAAGGGCTTCATTGCATGATTGTGCTTCCAACGAGGACGGGTCCGTGAGACCCTCAAAAACTCTGGCTGAGGCTCCAAGAAAGGCTCCCGCTCTGTCACGGCAGACCACAACTGCTGCACCCCTGCTATCAGATCTGGACACGCCTCCATCAACGTTTAGCTTCGCTTCTTCATCGGTTGGAGGAAGCCAACCAGGTGATGTCTCTCTGGTCCTCGAGTTTTCCGCTGTTACATGCAGGTCCTTTGGCTTTGCATGCAAGTCCCTCAGGCGTGACTTGTGCACAGCCATGCAATCCAGATCGGACAGAAATTTGTTGATGAAAACCAAGGTGCTCAAGGGGCTTTGGTACTGCTCATCATGGATAGCGCGGCGTTGCGCCCACCATATGGCCCACATTGTGATCAAAATATGAACAACTTCCTGCTCTTTTAGAGTATCCAGTAGCCAGAACATCCACAAACGAGCATTCTCTGTTCGGTTTGAGATCATTACTTCTGTCAATTCCTCGTCAGCCAGAGCCCAGACACAACGTGACATATGGCAATCAAACAGAGAGTGTCTCCACGTATCCACTGCCGCTTGGCAGAGCGGGCAAGCCGGCGAGTCTGTCATCTTCCTTTGCTGCCTCACCTCGCCGGTGGGGATCGATGTCCTGGCTAACCGCCAAGCAAAAATTTTGATTTTGGGTGGGATGCTCAAATTCCAGAGTTTGCCCCAAGACTGCTTATCTGCATCCGAATCTGAATGCCCCGGAACATGCTCCAACCATTCCGTTCTCTGTTGCTTTGTAGTCGCCAGTAAACGGTATGCAGACCATACTGAAAAGGTGCCTCTTCTATCATAATGCCAGGCCCAAAAGTCAGATTGTACTCGTGTACTCAAAGGGATATTCAGTATCGCTTCCTTGTCCATAGCATAAAAGTGCTCATCGAGAACATCAATATTCCAGCCCGCAGTAGTGTGGTCAAGCAGCTCTGACACAAGTTGCGGCGGGTTTGGGGTCTTTGGGCACACCGGCCATAGCTTATGATCTCGCGGTATCCAGTTGTCATGCCAAATGCTCGTCTCACCTCCCGTGCCAATCCTTTTGATGATTCCCAATTTCAGGGTGTCACACCCCTCATGTATGGAGCGCCACACTTGAGACGGATTGCTTCCCAGCACAGCTTCCAGAACGGTGCAATTAGGGTAATAAACCGCCTTTAATATGCGTGCACTTAGCGAATCGGGCTCTTTCAGTAGGCGCCAGGCTTGACGGGCAAGCAAGGCTAAGTTAAACAGCTCGATGTCACGAAAGCCCATGCCTCCCATAAACTTCGGTTGCGTCATGACTTCCCACGAGACCCATGCAGTTTTCCTTTCTCCCTTCTTAGACCCCCACCAAAACTTCCGAAGTAAGCCGTTAATATGAAGGCATAGGCCCCTCGGTAGTTTGAAACACGCCATTGAATATGTGGGTATCGCTTGCGCCACAGATTTTATGAGAACTTCTTTGCCACCCACCGAAAGGGCCTTTTCCATCCACCCTTGGACATGCTTCCAGATCCTGTCCTTTAAGTACTTAAAGGATCCCTCTTTTGCTCTTCCGACATCCGAAGGAAGCCCTAAGTACTTCTCTGATAATTGTTCATTATTAACATCCAAGACTCGCATAACTTCTTTCCTCAAGTCCTCAGAACACCCCTTGCTGAAGGAAATTGATGACTTATCTTTGTTAATACGTTGTCCCGATGCATCACAATATCTCTGAAGCAAAACATTGACCCGTGTTGCCATCTCTGGTGTAGCGTCAAAAAAGAGCAAGCTGTCATCAGCAAAGAGGAGGTGATTAACAATTGGAGCATCTGTAGCTACCTGAATGCCATGTATACTCTCCCCTGGGACCGAAGATTTCAACAAAGATGAGAGGCCTTCTGCCGCCAACAGAAAAAGATAGGGCGAATTGGGGTCACCCTGTCGTAAGCCTCGGGTTGGCTTGAATTCCTCTGACTTACCTCCATTAAACATGACTGAAAAAGAAACAGAAGTAACACACCTCAAGATAGTTTCGGTGAACCGAGGACTGAAGCCTAGTTTCAACATTACTGCCTTCAAATATGGCCATTCGATTCTGTCATAGGCCTTCATCATATCGAGTTTTAGAGCACAGAATTTGTTTCCCTTCAACTTCCTTGTTTTCATATAGTGTAAGCACTCATAAGCGGAGATGAAATTGTCGGTGATTAGACGACCCGGTACAAATGCCGATTGTTTCTCTGAAATGATGTCGGAGAGAATGAGTTTGAGCCGGTTAGCCAATACCTTTGAAGCAATCTTGAAGATCACATTGCATAGGCTTATCGGTCGGAACCGTGCTAAATTTTTTGGACTAGCAATCTTGGGAATGAGAACGATGAAAGTTTTGTTTATCTCCTCCGGTGAATCATCTCCACTCAGAACACGCAACACCATATCGGTTACCTCCTCACCACATAATTCCCAGTGGCGTTGAAAAATAGTCAGTGATTCGCACATGTGGCTGCCCACCAGGGTCAGTCCATTTGCAGTGGCACCGTGCAACAAGGTGAAAAATCACCCAAAAAAAGGAGCGGCGCTAGCTGGGAATCAAACCCGTGACTGCCTACTGATGCGCGTGTGCCACTAGCCACTGTGACTAATGAGCTATAACGCCGGATATGCAGCGCGATGCTTAAAGAACTAATGGCAGCAGCAAAACTTAACACTTTTTTGAGATATCATGAACAATTTTCAAAATTTCAAGTACATTTTGAACTTGCAAACATTTTCCGACAAACGCGGCCAATTGTTGGAACTTACTCGCGAAGGAGCATGATCCACCAGACATGCAGTAGGGCGAAGGCTGCCATCTCTAGGGAGCCAAAACCGGCACTTAAAGCTATGCGTATCGCTTGAGATGGCCCGACCCAATTGCTCCAAATGTTGATCATACGTGTGGGATTCGTCGAGCACGGTTATGCTGCGAGGCAGACGGTTGCCTCGCGTACTGGACCAATGTGGGCGGGCCCAGTAGGACGAAGGTAGTCATGCTGACGTCCCTCAATATTTGACCTCTCTTGAACTTGAATTTATATTTTAAAAACTTAAATTTACTAAAAAAATATGAATTTTAATAAATGCTAGCATAGTATAAAAAATTGTTAGCACTTCTGTAAACAAATGTCCATGACAATGAAAAAATGTTCCCACATTTCAAAAACATTTATAAGAATTTTTTAAAAGGTATATACAATGTAAAATAAAATATTACCACTAAAAAATGTACGTGTCAATTTATGGAATATTCCCGTGTTTCGAAAAAAATATCCATGACATTCAAAAAAATTGATATACATAATGTAAAAAAGTTTGCGTAGGTTAAAAATATATATATTTCCATTAAAAATGTACCTGACAATTTAAAGAAATAACCACTTGTTTCCAAAATTGTTGTTAAATTTTAAAAAATGTTTAGAAAATGTAAAAGAAAAGATAGTGTAGTTTTAGAAAACATGCTCGTTGCCATTAAAAAGTTGTACAACGTGTATTTAGAAGATGTTACATAGTATTCAAATAAAGTGTTCACAACATGTATTTTATAAAAATAAAGATCATGTATTTGTAAAATGTTCAACATTTATAAAAAAACGATTCATGTGTGCTCTAAAAATGTATATTGTGTGGTGAGAAAAAGTAGACATGTGTTGGAAAAAAGAAATGCGATAAAAATTGACAAAGAAAAATGCAAAAAAAAAAAGAAAGAAACCAAGAAATTAACAAAAATAAAATCAAAGTATAACAAAGAAAGAAAGAAAAACAAAAAGTTGAATGAGAAAACAAAGTATAATGAAGCTAAAACAAGAAGAGAACTGGTGAATCTTTCCCTAATAATAAAGCACGGATTGACTTTGTCAGGTTCACCGTCACAATACGTTTCCGCCCAGTCATATTACATTTTTACGATTATGTTTTGGAATTAACCGATGTGGTATTAACGGAACAGTTCGTTTTTGCCTCCGTGATAGCACGATGGCAGACTTGGACCTGCTTTAGTCCAGCCCATACACGTACAACTTTTTATAATAAGTGAGTAATAAAATCTGGTACGCGGGTGGGGTTCGATCTTTATATTCGTTCGTCGTTGTTGTATGGGGCTCGTCCTCCTTCGATCCTGCAGCGCCGCGTCGTCGTGCACGTTGGCTTGTCATCTGCCTTGCAGCAGCGCCAGCTTCCTCCACGGTCCACGGCTTGCAGCAGCTCGCAAAACTGGGCGGCGACAACAACCCTTTCCTCTATCGGCTGTCGTTCACTAGCAGGCGCCGCCGCCGTTCCGTCATGTATGTTCTCCCCAGTGTGGATCAAACGCAAGCAACGAGTCCCGACGAGTAGCTGCCAGAGAAGGCGTGCGTGAAGTCAGATGACGAGTAAGCAGCCAGCGTCAAAAAGGGCCGCGCTATACCTGTGCCTGGACTGCTCGGATCAGATTCAGAGGGGAGACCTGCGGCCTGCGGGTTGCCGATGTGTGCTCAGATCGGGTATCCACACGAATCAGCAAGGGGTGGCGGTTAGGAATTTGGACAGGTCTAACAATTCAATTCTGATGGGATCGGCATGGCGGATAGCGGTCATGGCGCCATCATTTTTCCACCCTGCTGCAGCGTTGTTGTTGTTTTGATCTGTTAGCTCGCTCACTATCTCCTGGAGGCCGTTGCTAGCTTTGTACTACTACTCCACAAAAGAGAGAGGCAGCCAGGCAAAGCGAAGAAACTTCCTCTGAAAAAGATCATGCCGCATGCCAATAGGTGATGACAATTAATCCGTCCCTGACATGTGCAATTCCACAGTCAAAAAGGCATGCTGCTAATCCAATAATTCCAGTGTGATTTATGGTGTCCAAAAACCTAAAGAATCCCTTTGCAGTTTTTCAAGCAAAGAGTTCCGTGCAAGTCTAGGACATATATATAGTTATATACCTTTGCAGTTTCTTCCATGTTGATCCGTCAGTTCTTTGGCGGCATATGCGTTAATGGGTTCCAAATCTACATGTATCGATTGTTCCAATTCTACATGTGTGCACACATTGACTGCTCCAGGCTTGATCGCTCAAGTGTGGATTTCCAGAAAAATAAATTAGAATTATGTATAGCAGACCATATATGCTTCACCTTACATCACCAGGGCAGCGCTGCCGTTGCACTAACTACCGTCATCGGCAACGTCCTGTAATGCTATCCATTGCACAAGGAGAGGCGTCATGCATGTTACGATTCAGGTTTCTCTTAACTCTAGGCAATAAACTAGATGGATATGCATGCATCCATATACGAGCAAATGGGGGGTCGACAAAAAACAGAAGGTGCATATTGATCACCTGATTAACAACATTGCCAATCCTGTGCTCGAGTTTTAGGCCTAGTTTGACAGGGGAGGTTTTGCAGCCCCAGAGTGGAGGGGGGTCTGAGGGGATTTGGTTAATCCCTCTCTTCCACCCAATCCTCTTAATTCCCCACTAATCCCTCCCCCCTCATAAACCCCTCTATTTGGTTAAACTTCCTACAACAGCAGCAACAAAGTAAGCGTCCAGTTCCATAGATGCCTTGGGGGGTTTTCTGTACCACATGGATTGAGGGGGATTTGTGGGGAACGAAGAGGATTGGCCTTCTCAATCCCTACGTGTCAAATGGGCTGACAAGGATTTCTGAGGATTTTGAACCCTGCGAGGATATTCCCCTCCAAACCTCCCCAAACCTCCTCCACCAAACAAGGCCTTATGGATATCTAAGCGTACATGACCATGACCAAACGGGATTCGGCAGAAATATAGAAGGTGTACAGTATTAACTAATTTCAGTGTAGATTGTTATGATTGCTCGGAACGACAGACATAGGTTTTTTTAATCCTTAGCTGGTTGAATTCCATAAAATATCATGCACATAAAACTACACGTCACTTACTTGACCTTACAATATAGTGTGTATTTTTCTTAAACTAGCTGATTTTTATAGGTCTAAATTAAATATAAAATGAGGTTGAGGCAAGGACTGTTCATGGTTGAATATTGATCCAAATTAAGGCTTAGAAAGATGGAAAGTCAATTTGGCTCCTGGGAGCACATGCTCACGGGGCAAAACAAAATGAAATGAAAAAAAAAAGACAAATTTTCATGTACTTAGGGGTTGTTTGGGCCGTGGCCAGCGGTAGCCATGCCAAAATTTTGGCGTTGACTCGAGCCACATGATACCATTTGGATCAAAGCCCAATTATTGGGCCATGCCAAAAAATCGGTCCCCGAGTTCGATTCTGCGCCCACGCCTGGGCGAAACAAGGGTCGGCGAATCGTCCGCCAATATATTGGTGCGCCCCTAATTTGGCGAGGCAGCCTTGGGAATGAACAAAACGGTCCCTTAGTCACATCCAAATGCTACCTGCAAATTTGAGGCAAAAAGATTAAACATGTTGGTTTGTGCAAAAAAAAAAACAAATCGAACACCAAAAGTTAGCCCAAAGTGTCACCTTAAATTTGATTTTTCTGCCGACGAAACACCGCCGTTCCGTTCCGCATGAAAATTTCCATGCATGTTTGTGACACTAATACAAACATCTACAAAAACATTTAGAATTAGTCGAAAATATTTAATATTTTTTTGATTTACTGTTCACCCAGGAGCCAAAACACCAGCCCCTTAGAAAGATGACATATAAAGATGTAGGAAATTGACTGATGACCTTTTCTCTTTCTGTATGTATATAGGTGATACCAAGTAATTGACTGAATTCATGTTGGAAGTCAACTTCTGTTAGGTAACTTTCTCAATCTTTTTGGAGCAATGAGTGTGCACAAATTGATGTAATACAATTTCATGTAGGTGGATATATTGTAGTTTTATCTACAATTATAGGAGTTTATTTACATATGTGGTTTTGATACAAGATTAAGGTGTGTGTATTATATGCATGGTCGACTTAGCTGGAATTTTTTAACAAATGGTATTATATGGTCGACTTGGCTGCAATTTTTTAACAAAATTTCTATGAAATTTATACAGGTATTGTGATTGAGTTTGCGAGTAGAATAATGTCAATCTTTATTATCCCGTTGCAACGCACGGACCCTTTTGCTAGTAAACAAACAATACACAAGAGAAAACAAAAATAAATTAAAAACAAGGAAAACAAAGCAGATCGAACCTACAGGGCGCAGCGAGCAAAGCGCTCTAATGGGACGACCCACACTGTAGGTCCAGAAAGAGCAACGAATTCCTCTGCAGTTTGGTGCAAAATGCGTCATATAGGGATTTTGTTAATATCCCCATTGTATTGAGACAAAGCAAGAAAACGTCAATGGCACTAAGTCCGGAACGAGATCCTCTGACTTAGATCGATCTACTGCCGAGGGAAGTAGTACGCGTTGCGCCATCCGTTGGTGATCTGACGACTCGCTGTGAGGTGCGCTTGTAACAACCCTGCCGGATCGAAGCAAGAGGGAAAGGGGATCGGGAGAAATCAGATGAGCTTGAGGGAGAAGAAAGAGCAGGTGAGAGCTGGAAGAAGAAAATCGATTGAGGATTCAGAAATATTCTTTTCCAACGATGCCCCCACTCGATGGTCACGCACACATACATATAGTTTGGCTGCTCATGGCCCCACTCACCATACACACACTGCCTACCCATGGACTAGTCCGTTGTCACTGCCTGTGGGCCCTAGTCTTCCTCTTCTTCGTCTCGCACCGTGGGTGCCTCATTGTCCGCCTTCGTCTCTAGAGGGAAGGGCGTGACATTTCCCCCCGCTTGAGGTGGAGCTCCCCCTTCGAGATCCATGTTTGGGAATTTTTGCTGCAACACATGGTAGTTCTCCCAGGTCACACTCGCTGGTGACAAGGTATGCCAATGTACCAGGACCTGTGGGATGGCGGCATTCCCTTTCTTGACCAGGCGGCGCTCCAGAATAGCGTGCGGCACCAGGTCACCGATGGTGAGGTCCGGTGGCGCTGGTAGCTGATTGAAGATTGGCGAGTAGTCCGCTGTGTACGGCTTCATCTGCGAAACATGAAAAATCGGGTGAATTTTGCTTTCTTGTGGTAGATCCAACTTGTAGGCGAGCGATCCAATGCGGCTGAGGATTGTGTATGGTCCGAAGAATTTGTAGGCGAGCTTCGAACATGGCCTGTTGACCACCGATGACTGGACGTAGGGCTGTAACTTGAGCAGCACTTGGTCGCCCACGCTGAACTCCCGCTCTGTGCGCTTGCGATCAGCTTGGTGCTTCATGCGATGCTGGGCACGCTGCAGGTAGTCTTTGAGCATGTCAGTGAAATGCTGATGCTCTGCGGCTAGGTCCTGTAGTGATTCCGGAGTCTGAACATTGAACAGATTGGGCAGAGCTCCAAAATTGGGGTCAACGCCATATAGAGCTTTGAACGGCGTACAACCAATTGCACTGTGGTAGCTGGAGTTGTACCAAAACTCTGCCATAGGTAGCCACTTCTTCCAGCGGTGCGGCGTGTCATGGACGGCGCAGCGCAGGTAGTGCTCAAGGCACTGGTTGACGCGCTCGCTCTGGCCATCCGTCTGTGGGTGATACGCCGTGGTATACAGCAGTTTAGGTCCAACCAGTGCATACAATTCCCTCCAAAAAGCGCTTGTAAAGATCTTATCGCGGTCCGAGACAATGGATTCTGGAACTCCATGTAGTCTGACAATGTTATCAAGGAATGCCCGCGCCACCTGAGGAGCTATGAACGGGTGATGCAGCGCGGTAAAGTGGGAATACTTTGTTAGGCGATCAACCACCACTAGGATCACATCAGCACCATCCGAGCGTGGTAAGCCTTCTATGAAATCCATCGTCACCTCTCCCCAAGCTCGAGCAGGTATTGGTAATGGTTGGAGAGTGCCGGATGGGTGGGCATGCTCATGCTTCGCTTGTTGACAAACAGTGCATTACTTCACAAACTCCTCCACTTGCACTTTCATCCCTGGCCAGTAAAACAAATTCTTCAGGCGCAAGTACGTCGGGCGTATGCCAGAATGCCCCCCAACTGCTGTGGTGTGAAGTTCACTGATTAGTTTGGTCTGCAAAGCTGCATTATCGCCAATCCGTAAGCGGCCTTTATACTTGATCATGCCTTTGTCCAATTCGTGTCCGTGATCGTCTGGACTGTGGACAGCCAATGCTCGCAATAAGTCAGTAGCTTTAGCATCAGTTTGATATGAGTTCCGTACCTCTTGAATCCAGGATGGTTGACATGTGGATGTGGCTGTGATGGTAAGCAGATGGCCAATCCGGGACAACGAGTCCGCTGCAGTGTTGTCCACGCCACGTCTGAACTTGAACTGAAACTGTAGGCCACCCAACTTAGCCATGGCTTTGCGCTGAAGATCGGAGCCGAGTTGTTGTTCCCCTAATGTGCATAAGCTCTTGTGATCCGTCATGATTGTAAATGGACCACGTTGTAAGTATGGCCGCCAGCGATCAATGGCCATCATAACTGCAAGGAACTCTTTCTCATAAACTGACAGTTTGAGATTGTTGACCCCTAGCGCACGACTTAGAAAGGCAATAGGGTGGCCCTGCTGGGACAAAACTGCACCAATGTCGGTTGCACACGCATCGGTCTCGACTGTGAACGGTAGAGAAAAATCTGGGAGGTCTAGCACTGGTGTTGTTGTCATGGCTTCCTTTAGTTTCTGAAATGCTGCAGTTGCTGCCTCTGACCACAGAAAACCCTTCTTGCTAAGGAGTGTTGTCAGTGGCTTAGTGATGATGTTGTAGTTCCTAACAAATTTTTGATAATACCCAGTTAAGCCCAAGAATGCACGCAACTCCGTTTGGGACGATGGCTGCGGCCACTTCATAATGGCGTCAGTCTTCTCTGGCTCCGTGGCGACCCCAGCTGCTGAGATCACATGCCCCAAATAATTTATGGAGGACCAGGCAAAAGAGCACTTTGAAAGCTTCACATACAGTTTGTGCTCGCGTAGCGTTTCTAACACTTGGCGCAGGTGCTGCAAATGCTCGTCAAAGGAAGGGTTGTACGTCAGGATGTCGTCAAGGAATGTGATGACATACTTCCGTGTCACTGGAGCAAATACTGAATTCATGAGGCATTGAAACGTTGGTGGTCCATTGGTCACCCCGAATGGCATCACACGAAACTGGAAATGGCCGTGATGAGTTTTAAAAGCCGTTTTCTCTTCATCCTCTGGTCGCATTCTAATCTAATGATACCCGGTAAATCCAACTTCGAGAAGAAGCGAGCTCCTGACAATTCGTCGAGCAATTCATCGATGATCGACAGCGGAAACTTGTTTTTGATCGTGATGTCATTGAGGCGACGATAATCGATGCAAAACCACCAAGTGTCATCTTTCTTTTTCACCAAAAGAACAGGAGCAGCAAAGGGGCTGATGCTCGTGGTGATCAAGCCAGCTTTCAGCATCTCTGCAACCTGACGTTCTATCTCATCCTTCTGCAAAGGGGAATAACGATAGGGGCGTACATTGGGAGGAGAAGCCCCTGGCTCCAAATGAATAGCATGATCGAAAACTCGATGCGGAGGAAGGGAGTTGGGTTCCTGGAAGACATCTGCAAATTCAGTCAGAAGAGCTTGCAAGGGTAGTGGAAGTTGCTCTGGTGGTAGCTGAGCAGATTCAGCAGACTGGATGACTGCGAGCGCCCAAACTTCATTACCCTGAATCCATTTGTATAACTGATCAGCCCTGATTTCAGTTAGAGAGGGTTCCCCTGGTGCACGTACACCTTGTAACTGAATGTTTGTCATGCCGTAGCGGAACTCCATCGTTTTCAGACCCTAGTGACAATTCATGGGACTGAATCACGCGAGCCAGTCGACACCCAAAACTGCATCGTAGGCCCCAACTCGAGCAGCCTCATGTCTGTTGAGAAAGTGTGTCCTTGACACCACCATTTCAATTGCGAAACTTGTTGAGTGGATTGTAGAGTGTCGCCATTAGCGACACGAACTGTTACTGACTCTGTTTCTTGCACAGTGCACCCAGCGCGCGCGGCAAATGCTGCGTTGACAAAAGTATGGGTGCTGCCGGAGTCCACCAATAGTAACATCACGTGGTTGCCAACGAGTGCCCGGAGACGCATGGTGCCCGCGGATTCTGTACCAGCTACTGCATGAACAGAGATTTGACAACATGCTGCCGGCTCGTCCAAATCATCATCCAACAGCACCAGCGCACGGATTGCATCGTCAGATAGAAGCTCACCATGGTCACCCACTTCGATGGTCAGAAGTTGTCCCACCTTATTACACTTGTGTTCCCGTGAGTACTTGTCGCCGCATTTGAAACAAAGGCCATTTGCGCGGCGAAATTCCCTGAGCTGACGCTCGCGGCCAAAATCATCTGGTCCCTGCTTGGCCCCGTCGTTGCGTGGCTGAACTGGCCCGGCGGCGACTACTGGTACTGGAAGTTGTGGTAGTGGCCGTGCATACACTGGTGGGCGCCCCCGCGGCCTGCTATGCTCTGCTTCCTCCTCCTGAATCCGGGCAAGAGCTGCTGCCCGAGAGACACTGGTGGGCGCGTGTTGGCGCACGCCCGTGCGAACCTCGTCACGAAGGCCTATGACGAACTGGGACACGAAGAACTTCTGGTTGAGTGAGGGATCCATGGCGATCAAGTGGTACATGATGGCCTCAAAAGCGTGCCGGTACTCTGTTACGGTGTCCGTGTGCTTGAGATGATGAAGATGATGCAGCAGGGCGTCAAACTCATCCTGACCAAACTCTGCCTGAACTGCAGCAGTGAACGCGTACTAGTCGCCAAGGCCATGGACACGCTTATGGGCTTGGCACCAGAGCGCGGCGTGCCCCTCCATGTACAACACCGTTGTGGACACCCACTGCTCCGGTGGTGTCTGATAGAGCTCGAAATAGGTGTGGCAAAGATTGAACCATAGCCGCGGTGCGTCGCCACTGAAACGAGGGAAGTCGTGCTTCGGCGGCTTGTGTCTGTAGTTGTCGCGCTCCTGGTATTCCTCCCGATGCAGTAGAGAAGGCTGGATCAGCGGAGGCCCTTTGTTCACCAGCATCGCTGCGGTGGATGCCGTCGAGGACTAAGTGGCCAGACGCGTCGCCGCTTCCGTGGCCTGCGTCCGCTTGACCGCATCCAGGTCGTCGCCAAACTCGATCACCTGAGTGCTCAAGTGTTGAACCTCTGTCGATAGCGACGAAAATTTGGTCAACAACTCCTCCAGCGTCTTCTGGATCCCCTCCATGGCCTGGAGCACAAACTTAGTCTGTGCGGACGGAGTGGATGATGGCGCCGTCGCTGCCGCCCCAAATCAAACCTACCCCACTCAGTATTTGGCGTCGGATCGCCGGAGCAATCCAACACCTTTCGCGGTGGATGTTACGGCCGGATCAAGGGATTGAGGTGCGGCGGCGGATCGTAACCAGTCTCTGATACCAAGTTGTAACAACCCTGCCGGATCGAAGCAAGAGGGAAAGGGGATCGGGAGAAATCAGATGAGCTTGAGGGAGAAGAAAGAGCAGGTGAGAGCTGGAAGAAGAAGATCGACTGAGGATTCAGAAATATTCTTTTCCAACGATGCCCCCACTCGGTGGTCACGCACACACACATATAGTTTGGCTGCTCATGGCCCCACTCGCCATACACACACTGCCTACCCATGGACTAGTCCGCTGTCACTGCCTGTGGGCCCTAGCCTTCCTCTTCTTCGTCTCGCACCGTGGGTGCCTCATTGTCCGCCTTCCTCTCTGGAGGGAAGGGCGTGACAGCGCTCTTTCCTTCTCTCTCGTTCACAGCATGCGCTATCCTTCTCGCTCAGAAATAACGGCCCATACGGCCCAATCTGACTCTAGCAAGGGAAGCCAGGGAAAAAGGCGCGAGATGCCACAGAAAAAGGGCGCTAGCAGCAGCCAGGAGTACAAAACGGCGCCAAAGTTTATCGGAAGGTGATCCGGCGGCCGGCTGGGACTACTGCTCTGCTCGTCTCGTCAATCTCAGTAAGTCCCCTTTCTCTGAAATCTAACACATGAATAAAACTCTAAAATTGATTGAACTTTCACCATGAGATTACTACAGAAATTGATCAAATTTCCCCTTTCTAATTGATCGGAATAAGCAACCTACAAGTTGATTGGAAGGAGTTCCCCAGCGCCCAACGGGAACGGCTGCTCTCCTCGTTAATCTCAGTAAGTCTCCATAGTCCTTTCTCTGACATCTAACATGTGAATAAAACACTGACTTTCACCATCAGATTACTTCAAATATCCCTTTTCTGATGGAAGAAGCAACCTCTTGAACTGTGATCGGGCATCCCTTTTCTGATGGAAGAAGCGGCCTGCTGAGCTCTAATTAGACATCCCTTTTTCTGATGGAAGAAGCAACTGAGATGGAAGAGGAGGCTAATACAGTGCATCATGATTCTAATTCCAATAAGTAATTTTCCTATCCAAATTGTCGCTACTCTTTGCTTATTCTCCTATAGAAATCTTTTTCCAGTACTATTAGCCCCAACATTTTGTATGCATGTCCACAAGTCTAATGTTCATGTTGCTTTTACATTACAGAGTTGTATTGCCTAGTTTGGTACCTCATGTTGGCACGGAATTCAAAGATTCAAATGAGGCTTGGGCATTATGGCTTACCTACAGTGGACAAAAAGGATTTGAGGTCAGAAAAAGGTACACAAACAAAAGGCCAACAGATGGCAAGGTCACATTGTGTAGATTTGTTTGTGAAAATGAGGGTCATCGAACACAAGACAAGAGGGATTATTTAACAAAATGCCCTTGAGCTGAAACTAGAACCGATTGTCAAGTCTACATGAATCTTAAAATGGATCGAAAGAAGGAAAATCTGAAAGTGTCTGAGTTGGTTTTGGAACACAATCACACACTACACCTACCAGAAACCTTACACCTAATGGTATCACAAAGGAAAAATTCAGAGTTGCAAGCATTTGAAATTGAAACGGCGAATGATGCAGGAATTGGGCCAAAAGCTGCACATGAATTGGCTAGTCTCCAAGTTGGTGGATCACTCAATCTTAGTTATACCCTCCGTGATCACAAGAACTACTTGCGTACCAAGTGCCAGCGAGAAATGGCATATGGTCAAGCAGGTAGCATGCTTAAATATTTTCAAGACAAAATTGCTGAAAACCCATCATTCCAATATGCATTGCAAATGGATTGTGAAGAACAAATAGCAAACATATTTTGGGCTGATGCAAAGATGATCATGGACTATGCACATTTTGGTGATGTTGTCAGTTTTGACACTACTTTTGGAACAAATAAGGAGAGCAGGCCCTTTGGTGTGTTTGTCGGTTTCAACCATTTTAGAGAAACTACAGTTTTTAATTCAATGATAACATTCATTTAAAATGCTGTTGTAGCTTCTCTCTTTTTACTCTGAAAACATTAGTACATCAAGACACAATACAAGCAGCAGAGCAGATGGCCCGCAGAAGCCTTGACGAGGTTGGCTTCGTGGCCTCGGCAGCTCAGCGGCGTCTACGGCGCCGGCTCCGCAGCTCCACGACCTCGATGGCTCTGACGCATCGCGCCCTGGACGAGGCAGCTGCTGGCTCCGCTGCCTCCACTGCTAGGCGGCCTGACACCTGGACGAAGCGGCGGCTGTCTGCCGCCTCCACGGCTAGGCGGCGTCCCGTCCTCCCGGAGCTGGTCTTCCCCGCTGGCGAACCCTAAGGCGAGGCGAGAGTTCCTTTTTTAACGAGACGAGAGCTGAGGCGATGAATCGATGGGTACCGTCCTGTTGGGCCGGATGGGCTGCTTGTGTTCGTGTGGAAACGAGCGAGAGAGAAGAAAAGAGCGCACCTCACAGCGAGTCGTCAGATCGCCAACGGACGGTGCAACGCGTACTACTTCCCTCGGCAGTAGATCGATCTAAGTCAGAGGATCTCGTTCCCTAAGTCCATCTCACACTATAGGTCCAGAAAGAGCAACGAAATCCTGCTAATTTCGTTAATATTCCGCATAGTATCAAAATCACTAGTTTTTTTAGGGGGAACTCACTAGTTGAGAAGTACTCCTTCCAAAGATCATTTTCACCTCCCCATGTTGCGACAAGTAGCACGCTGCATGTGCGCCACTTGTCAACCTGAGAGTTTTCCTTTTTTCGTAGATCTATTTATCCAAAACATTTTAACTCCTAACCTGTGCGTCCAAATCTCAAACCGTTTTCACCGTTGGATCCCTCACGTCATGTAACACCCTGGCTTTTGGCCCTTTTTTATTTATTGGTTTTCGCTCTGATTTTTCTTTGGAGTGGATCTGTGGCCTTACAAACTGGGAGATCATCATTATTTCTTCTTCCAAGTGGCTCATCATTCTCAAAACTTTCCCAAGATGATTCCATTTCCATTCTAGCCCAACCCTAAAATTCTTTTCTAAGGAATATTTCTTTTTCTATTAAAAGAATAACCATGTCTGCCCTAGGTTGTGAAGCAACCTATATTTCTGTCACTCTCAAAATTCCCAAATAATTCTCATAATCTAATTGGGTCATATGTTGCTAAAATATGCTCAAATATGCCCAAAATTTCCTTTCCTACCCCAAGAATAATTCCCCAATAATTATTCTTTATTTCTGTCCAGTGTGGCTTTCTGTGAAGGAAGTGCCACCTAGCCTTTCTTGATTGCTCCCAAACTTTTTGTGCAAGATATATCATCCAAATCATTGCCTCATACAAAAATTTGACTTTATTTTACTAGCCAATCTTCCTCAGCAATTTTTTAAAGTTTCTATCAGACAAAAGGCATTGTAAAGGAAGTACTAGCTAGGGGAATCCAAATGAGTAGAAATTTTGCACACTCCTTCATGTGCTCATATTTTTACACTCCTCCAATTTTCAACTCCATCCAATCATCTATGTGAGCACAGGACCAAATCTTTGTTTATGTCCAAATTTTCAGTTAGTTAAGCAAGTATATTTTATCTTGTTCCATTATGGCTGAAAATTTACCAAAGAATTATCCTACCCATATAACCTCGCTCCACCAATTTTGGGATCATTAAATCAAGCCAATATTTCTCTAGAATTATTTCAAGTTTCTGGACAAAGGGGATAGCTGTGAAGAAAGTACCATTTTGACTTGTCCATTTGGTATGAATTTTTTACAGCATCTTCATATGACCAAATAATTATGCCTTGCCAAATCTGAGCTCAAGTTGATACTCCATATGAGTGCATCATCCAAATCTCATTTCTGGACCAATTATGAAGTTACAAAGCAACCTTGTTGTTTTATGCTCCATTTCCCTCCAAATCTCCAGGATTATTGTCCTTCCTTAGATAAATCTCCCAGACATCAATTTTCATCCTTAGCTCTTCCCTGTTGATCACCAGTGCATAGCCAAGTTTGCTACAGCAAACTTCAAACGATCACTGCCATTTAACCACAATACCCTACATCAAGCCATAGCCTTATTAATGATTTATATTGGAGGACTATCAGCTAGACAATATTTTGGGTGCCAGAGAGCATTGAATGTCCCGGTTCACGTGGTGACTATGACGATGGCACACCTGTGCACGTGCTCTGCTCGCTGGGTCGCATGCAGAGCGTTGTTCGTGCTTCAGCCCCTCTTCCTTTCGTCGTCTTCGCATGTGTGACCTTGTCTAGCCGCTTCCTCTCGTCGTCTCCGTCTCCCTGGACCCCTCTTCCCCTCCGGAAACCTCCTCGTCGGCGCTCGCCGTCGCGCGCCCACGGGCGAACAGTGGCGGTTCGGCTTTAATGGCGCTCGTCTCTTCTTCCCCGTGCCCCCTTGGCTCCTCTGCCCCCGTGAGCTCCTCCCAGTTTCTCCCAGTCGCCTACCTCCGAGCTCGTGCGCGTGCACACGCATCCGCGGCTCCGGCCACGCGTCTGCGGCGACACCAGCTCAGCCATCCCCTCCTCGGGCTATTTAAGGCCACCCCGAGCTCACCCAGCTCCTCTCCTCTCTCTCCCCTACCCCTCCCTAGCCTCTCGCCCGAGCGCTAGGGGCTCCCACGGGCGAACAGTGGCGGTTTGGCTTTAATGGCGCTCGTCTCTTCTTCCCCGTGCCCTCCTTGGCTCCTCTGCCCCCGTGAGCTCCTCCCTGTTCCTCCCCATCGCCTACCTCCGAGCTCGTACGCGTGCACACGCGTCCGCGGCTCCGTCCACGCGTCTGCGGCGACGCCAGCTCAGTCATCCCCTCCTCGGGCTATTTAAGGCCACCCGAGCTCACCCAACTCCTGTCCTCTCTCTCCCCTACCCCTCCCTAGCCTCTCACCCGAGCGCTAGGGGCTCCCACGGGCGAACAGTGGCGGTTCGGCTTTAATGGCGCTCGTCTATTCTTCATCGTGCCCCCTTGGCTCCTCTGCCCCCATGAGCTCCTCCCTGTTCCTCCCCGTCGCCTACCTCCGAGCTCGTGCGCCTGCACACGCGTCCGTGGCTCTGGCCACGCGTCTACGGCGACGCCAGCTCGGCCGTCCCCTCCTCGGGCTATTTAAGGCCACCTCGAGCTCACCCAGCTCCTCTCCTCTCTCCCCTACCCCTCCCTAGCCTCTCACCCGAGCGCTAGGGGCTCCACAGCCCGCCCATTGCCGCCATGGCCGCCGCTGCCCTCCAACAAAATTCGCGCCCACCAGAGCTCCTCCCTCCCTCTCTTCTTCACCATTTGAGCCCCCAAACTCCGGCGAAGCTCTTCCGAGCCATTCCTTAGTTTCCTCGCAGCCGGAGCGCACTGCCCCTCATCGTCCGACGTTGTCATCCGCAACTTCTCAGGCCGCCGTCGACTCGGCCCTCCTCGGAGTCCGCCATTGGCCTGGGTGGATGCAGTCCTCCATCCCGATCTCGCCGGTGTGCTAGGTGCCTTGAACGGTGGCCGGAGCCACCAGCAACCTTCGCCGGAGCCAGCGCCCTCTGCTCTGCCCCGTCGGGCACTGGAGAAGAAGACGACGACCCGCTACCCTGCGAGTGGGCCCCGCCTGTCGGCCTCTAGGCATTGAGCCGGGCCACCCGCTGACGTGTTCAAGTGAATGCGCATTTCAAGTAATACATTTTTGTGTACTAAAAGCGTAGTTCGATATGCCTTCTGCTAAGAATACGCTTTCATTACCGTGGAAACGTATTTCTGAAAATGCGCCTTCTGTTTCCAGCCACCGGCCGAGTCTGTTGATTTGTGAATGTTCACCCATTAGCAACAGAAAAGCACATATTTTTATTTGTTTTTCTACTTATGAACGAACGACCATATCTTTTTAACCGTGACTCCGATTGAGGTGATTCCAAAGCCCACTTCTTCGCCTCGTCAAGCCCGTTCTTTTGGTATCATTTTCATGATGTTGTCACATTCCGAAAATGACCATTATGACCTTACCCTTATTCAGCCCCCTTCGAGAGAGAACGTTTTCTGGCGATTCTTTCCGCGAGCTTCTCGCACTTCTTCCCGATGAATCCCTCCACCCCAGGCAAGCCACACCCTCCATTTGCATGATTGCAATGCAGCAATATGGTTTACTTATTTAAACTTGCTTAAAATTTGCATTAAATACATTTGGCTTGTTCATGGCATTTCTCGGAGTGGTATTCTGATCTTTTTATTGCCATGATCTTGCTTGGAGTTCTAGGACTAATATTTTGTAGCTTATGTGGGTGACATGTGGCCATTGGATTATTAGTGCCTTATATTATGATTATTTTCATGTCGATATCTGATATTATGCTTTGGAGTATTATATTGGATTTGATGCTATCATGTGGATCTTAGGTTAATATTTTCATCTCGTTATTGGATTAGTAGTATCTTGGTACTTGGATTCGTCATGATAGTAGTGATATGTTGCCCTCGGAGTATTTTGTTATGATGATATTATGCTTTGGATTAGTTGTTGGATATTGCTATGACTTGGATTACAAGTGATATGATATCGGAGCATCAGTTCTCGTAAGATATACTTTGGGGACAAATTTCGTCATTTCGTTAGTCAGGTGCCACCGAACCGGGATTTTCCAGTACAACCACATTTGCCTTTATGGGAAGGCCCTAATGTGGTCTATTCTCATGCCTCTCACCGGTGCCTCCAACGAGGGAAGGTTATGCGCGGGCACTACCTTGGCCGGGTAGGACGACATAAGCAGTGTGTGCCCGTTGTTGTTGTGATTGGTATATCTTTGTCCCCATTTGGGACCGTTTTTGTTTTTGCCACGACGGTGGCCGTTGGATGTCATTGGTTGACATCAGGGCCGCCAGGACTTAGACCAAAGGGGAGTTTGTCGGAGTGGCTGGGAGGGGGTGATGGCAATAGATCCATTTTGTTGGAATGTCGTTGGTCCACCCGAATGGGAGTGCGAGGCCATGGATTCCGTGGTGTGGGTACAGTGTGCTAACCTCTGCAGAGTGTGTGTGTTTAATCTATCGATAGCCGTGTCCTCGATCATGGGCACAATTCATACTAGGTCACACCGTTCGATCAACACTCACATGACGGAATGACTTATAGTTGATTTATATGTTGATAGTATTGTTAGTAGTAGCAGCTTGGCAGGATGCTGATGATGATGTTGGGATGATCTCGAGGGTGATCATTCAGTTTGTGATGTGGTCACGAGGTGATCATGTGGATATTTTGATCACGAGGTGATCATGTGGATGTTCTGATCACGAGGCGATCATGTGGATCACGAGGTGATCGAGATGATATATTACTTGGCCGGATAGCCAAGAGTGAGATGGTTATTGAGATTTGAGATGGTGGTTCAGCGGTAATTTTAGTAGTTTCATATCATGCTTAGTAGTTGTTGTCGCACCATAGTAGTTGTTAATTAATTAACCTATTTTATGCTATGTTGTTGTTTTGCCTTGATGCTTTTGGTTGTTGTGAGCTTGCAAGTACATTCAATGTACTAACCTGGCGTGTCATGCCAGATTGCAGGTGATGAAGTGATTGATTGATTGCTTGTCGAGATTACCGTTCATGCAAGCTAGATCGTGTCCCAGCCAGAGTCCTCGCGGAGTGGAGTTCACCACCTTCGTCGTTGTTCCGCTGCTAGACGTATTCCGCTGCTACGAGTTGTTCCGATGCTAGCATAGAGCAAGTGTAGTATCGCAGGCGTAGTGTCGCCGTGCTGATGTGATCCTTTTTAACATCAGACCCTTGTGTAGCGACCCGACCTCAAACGGTCAAGTCTCTGTGCTTCAGTGTCATCCCTGGATCGGTAATGCTGACACACACAGTACTCGAAGGATTTATAACAGAGTGGCAATCACACATTTATTACATTGAATGTCTCAAGAGAGAACTTATTACAATAAATATGTCTTAAGGCCATCTAATACGATAACAGTGGAAGGCTTGGAAGATAAAGTGAGTCCATCAACTCCAATGGCATGGCTGAGTGCATGACAACGACCTATCGCACCTTACTCCTCGTCTGAAAAGTCTGCAACATGATACGCTGCAGCCCGAAAACGGGTCATCACATGGAATATGCTGGCAATGTAACACAGGAGAGTAATGAACAGATAAAAGCTATCACTATATGCATATATGGCTGGTGGAGGCTGTATGGTTAATTTGTTTTGCGAAAAGCCAATTTTTCCCTACAACAAAGGAATATATTTTATTTAACTATCATGGTAGTTGAACAATATTGAGAAGGTTCCTCCAACTCAATCCCAATTAAAAGTAATTATCAACCCAACAAATTAATTTAGAGTGATGAGATCCATATGATAATCCAAGAACCAGATACTCAAGATGTCCATAACCGGGGACACGGCTAACCATGATTAGTTTGTACACACTACAGAGGTTTGCACACTTTTCCCCACAAAACTCGATCTCCTCCGTTGGATTTCTCGCACTACAGGGTGTTTGAGAAACGGATGACCGAGACACAATCTTTCAGAAGCACTTGCTCTTTACTCCGGGCAGACCGGTACACCTGCAATCCCCTACATCTGCTAGTCCATCTCTTCAAGAACTCACGCAACTTACTCAATTATGCCAGAGCCCATAATGGCTTGTGGCTGCACACGGAAGTTTCTAGCATGAATAATCTTATGATCCCTTTGAGTCTGGGTGGCGGACCGTAGGATGATCACACGGTACTCCGGGATATCCTAGGACAACACTGGATTCTCCAGGTTCCCACAAGCAATCCACCCAGATGTGTATTAAAGTTGCCACCTTAAGTTAAACCATTAATTAACAACTCACATCTGTCATGGATACACTCAACCCAAACCATGTCTACGTGCATAGCATGTCAATATAAGCATAACGTAGAAGTAACTCCCAAGGGTTTGATAATAAAACAGGTAATAGGTTATACCTCATTATCTACTTCCCAGACCCACATGTTAAGAGATCCTACTGATGCAATGTGTGAAGGTTGAAACTAATGCATAAAAACTAGGTGATAAAGGGGTATGATCAAAGTGTTACTTGCCTTGATGACGATCTGCAAATCCTAAAGACTCGTGGTAGTACGCTTCGCACTCCGGGTGTTCTATCGCAAACAAACAATAGAATACATAAGCAATCAAGCAAAGATGCACGGGTAAATCTCAAATAAGAAGATCTAACCGAAAAGTTCAACTGAAGAACTCCGGTTTGCAAAAAAAATCAAATCAAACAGAGCAACGAAACTCAAACTTCGAAAGAAACAAGATCCGATTGCTAATCTGGACTAAAGTCAAATTTTATAGTACCAAAATCTTGTTCAAGTTGGTTAAACAGAAAGAGGATCTCGAGACAAAGATCTAGGCGCTTAAATCGCCCGATTCCGATAAACGAGCGAAAAGATAAACTAAAACAAAAAACAAGGTAGGAATCGCGATCGAAAATAATCACGGAAAAACCCTGGAAAAAGAAAACTGACAAATAGGCTAACGAACGAACGTTTGCTGTCTGCGATTAACGGGTGAAAACCGTTCGTTAAAACGAACGTACGAACGGGCGTTCGCTAAATAACTAAACCAGGAAAAAAACCCAAACCGATCTATTAAAAAAACGGATCTAGGGTTTTTACCGGAAAAATTGAACCGGCGAAGAAAACCGGCGGCGGCGGCGAACTCCGACGAGCGGCGCGGGCAGCGCGGGTGGCGGCGCGGCGGGGCGGCAGCAACAGCGCGGCAGCGGCGGCGGCTGCTGCTGCTGCGGCAGCGCTAGGGCGGCGGCGGCTTAGGGTTTCGGGCGGGGCGCTGGGCTGCTGGGGTCGGGCCTCCCGGCTTATAAAGGCACGCCGGGCCAGGAGTCCTAGGCAGACACGGCCCGGTTAGGTCGGTTACTTTTTTTAAAAAATAATTCCGCGCAGAAAAACGAAGAAAAGAAATACTAAACAGACTCCAAAAATCCTGAAATAAATTTTTCCCGTCCTCTAAAATTACTCCGGACAAGGTGAACATTTATTTGGGCCTCTGATGCAATTCTGAAAAACACATATTTTTCCTAATTCAAATAAAATCATTGTTGAGGAAATCGTTAACTGGTAGCTGCTCGGTTGGCTAGTGAGTAGGGGATTAATCGGCTAATCGGCAAGTTAATCAGCCATTTAATCAATTAATCGGACGATTTTTCGGTTTATCGGCTACTCGGTGACCGTATGAGTAGGGATTAATCGGCAAGTTAACCGGTTAATCGGATGAATTCTTGAACAGGGAATAAAATAGCGATAAAACCCCAAATAAAAATATAAATTGATTTTAATATTTTTCCTCCAACATTTCATTTATTTTAGAGAAGTCATATTATCTCCTCCCATATAATTTTAATATGAAATATTTTTGGGGAAGAAAAATAATTAAAACCGAAGTAGTCCTTGTTTCAATATTTGATAAAACTCAAATATGAGAACGAGGGAAAATCCCCAACTCTCTCCGAGGGTCCTTGAGTTGCTTAGAATTTCGAGGATCACAAGAACGAAATGCAATAAAATATGATATGCATGGATGACCTATGTATAACATTCCAAATTGAAAATTTGGGATGTTACACCTTGTATCATTATTCTTTGTATTAAGAGCTAATTTGTTCTATGTCAAGCAGTGCCATATTTCAGAAGACTTCGCCTCCATCTCTGGGCTGAAATACGGGGCATTCCGGTTCCTCTGAGCCAGGGTGCCACACGTCAAGATTTCCAAAACTAGATCCCATGTCGATAGGTTTTGACAAACTTCTTTTTGATGAAAAAACCGTGCCTCTCGTGGAAGGAAAAAAAATAAAAAACATGTTTTCTTCGTTTCCGAGATACTCGGATGTGCCTCTTGAGGAAGCAAACCGTACCTCTCATGAAAGGAAAAAAAAGAAAATACGTTTTTCCATTTTTGAGAGGCACCGCTATGCCTCTTGCGAAAGCAAAACCGTGCATCTCACAGAAGGGAAAAAAAGAGAAACCATGTTTTTTTAATTTTTGAGAGGCATGGTCGTGCCTCTCGCGGAAGCAAAACCGTGTCTCTCACAAAAGAAAAAAAAACTTGTTTTTGTTGTTTACGAGAGGCACGGTCATGCCTCTCATGAAAGCAAAACAGTGCCTCTCACAGAAGGATAAAAAGAGAAAACATATTTCTTTTCATTTCCGAGAGGCACGGCCATGCCTCTCGTGGAAGCAAAATCGAGCCTCTCATAAAAGAAAAAAAGAAAAAGAAAACACGTTTTCATGATTTTTTTTAAAATTAAAAAATTGTTCAAAGGGTAAGAAAGACCGTGGAAAACCAGAAAGCCGGAAAAAACCCCCATTTAAAAACAGAAAATGCGTGCGAAAAAATAAAAATAAAAACAAATCTGTAGCGAGCGCCAGAGCGCGACATGTGGCAGTAGCTGAGGGCGTGCCAAGTGACGCGCTCTCAACCCACCTCTAAGTGATCGCTGGGAGGCTCCCAAATGAGCACTCGTCAACTAGTTGCTTTCGCATAGTATTGGCACCGACCAACAAAGAAACAAAATGTCAACGACACTAGGCCCGTCTCACACCGCAGGCCAGGAGAGCAACGAAATTCTGCTACCTAGATTTTAGTGGGGTTAGTTATAGAAAAAGATTGTAGTGGGGGTAGTTCTAAAAAAAGATTTAGTGGGGGTCAAACACGAGAGCTCCTTTTTTTGAGAGAGAACTCGCCATCTTTATTCATTCAAAGCAAAAGTCATAGGCACAAGGTTTGGGTCATGAGGATTGCCTAACCAAATATGTCGACCTACACCTAAATTACAAGCAAACTTAGCAACTTTATGAGCCTCAAAATTAAAATTCCTACGTTCATGAATGAAAGAACTAGAAGTAAAACTGTTGCGACACCTCAATATTTCATGTACTTTGGCAACATCAGGACCCCTGTCCCCTTGTTGATACCATTCACCGCTTCTTGACATCCGAGGCCACACAAATACTTTGCACAGCAAGATCAGCTGCAAGAGCTAAAGCTTCACGGCAAGCAAAAGTCTCCAGAATTAGTGGGTCTTTGATTCTTTGGAAGACCATGACCGAAGATCCCAAGTAACAACCCGTTTGGTCTCTACATATTGCCGCGACGGCTCTCCCATGATGTGATCTTGCGACCGCACCATCAACATTAATTTTCACGGCTCCTACAGGAGGAGGTAACCACCGTTCGGAATGGGTGGATGAAGTTGCTCTTGCAACATGGTGCCCTTGGTCTTTGGCAACCTATCCCAGTTCTGTAATGAAGTTATCTACAAAAAATATTATTTGTTGGGGGCTTTGAAAAATCGCTTCATAAACTGCCTTGCATCTCGCATACCAAACTGACCATAATGTGACAACCATCCGGGTGAAGCTTGCCTGGTCCAGCTCATCATTAAGCTCAAAGAGCCATAGTCTCGCATTGGGCTCTTCGTTAGCTGTCATGTGCAAGACAAGATCATCGTCGGACAGTGCCCATATGCACCTGGACATTGTGCATGACACTAGGGCATGCCTCCATGAATCCTGACAACCACAAAGCGGGCATGCATCCTGACATATTGCGCTTCTTTAGAAAATCGGTAGTAGGGAGATGATGGTGTGCAAGTTGCCATAGGAAAATCCTTATTTTTTAGGGTACCTTCATTTTCTACAACGAACTCCAAGATTTTCTAATCCCTCGGAGCATTGGACGATCCTATGTTTCTTTTTGAGACAAACACGGGAGCTCCACTGTGCTGCTCCTTGCGTTCGAAGAGTCGACGTTCCGCATAGGCGTACCTCACCTGGGCCGGTCCATTTAGCGTTCACCAGGTGAAAAAACGTGAAAGAGGGAACGCGCTAGCGCTGGGAATCGGAACCCGTGACTTCATAGTGTTGTGCTTGTTGTGCTAGCCGCTACGGCCAACTAACTCTTGTGCTTTCTAAGCAGAGAAATACTAAAAGAAACAAAGGACAATGATAAAACTTAACATTTTTTAGATGCGATAGAACTTAACATTCACTAAAAAAATCCCAAAACCGAAGTCCCACTGTGGGATCGAAACGACCAACTCCTGGTAGGGAATCTGGTCACTAGCCTGGGATTTTGTGTCTAAAATTGTAGCCCGGTGTATATTAACTATAAGCTGCAACCGATTTAAGCATTTTTCTAAATTATGAACATGATTTCTTTTTGAATTTTTTTTGTGAAGCGAGAACATTTTCAAAATTGTGAACAAAATTTTAAAACACCGAAAATTCTATGAAAACGCGAAAATTATTTGGGATTATGAAACATTTCTCTTAAAAAAAGGAAATAAATTGCAAACAAGAACATTTTTCGAAATTACAAACAATTTTGTAAATATGCATACATTTTTTTCAAAAAAAGAACAAAAATTGATAACGAGAACATTTCTTAAAATTACGAACCATTATTTCAGAACTCGAACATTCTTTGAAATTCCATAAACATTTTTTAATTTTAGAAAATTGATAACATGGATGGTTTTGAAATTTTAGAAAAAAAGAAAACATGAAGAATATTCAAATTCGTGAACAAAATTAGAAATTGGGAACATTCTTTAAGTTCCCAGACATTTTTTGAATTTGCGAGCAAATTTTCAAAACATGAATGTATTTAAAATTTGTGAACAAATTTTCAAAACATGAATGTTTTTAAATTTTGTGAACAAATTTTGAAAATGGTAATATTTTTTGAAATTAGCAAATGTGTCAGAATTTATGAAGCAAACATTTTTGAAATTTTTGAAAATTTGTTGAAAAATGAAAATAAACTTGAAAAAGAAAATATAAAGGAAAATAAAAAAAATAAAAAAAAGAATGAATGAAAATCAAAAAAGAAAATGGAGAGAAGAAAAAATGAAAAAGGAAAACGAAAAAGAAACCAAAAAAACTGGTTCAGAAACCTTCTAGAAGGTTCCCAAAACCGGCTGGAACCTTTCAGAAGGTTTCCAAAACCAGGATCAGTGGAACGAACGCCTCGCTTCTAAATTGACCGGCCTATCTTGGTCGATCGCTTTGACCGCGTGTGCGGCACTCCGACATTTTGACGAAGAATGCGTCAATTAGGGAAACCCATCAAACACTCGTGCTAATTTATGTATTTGCATATTAAATTTGCCAATGTTAAACTTTGTGGAGTTTGTCTAACTTTACAGAAAATTATATATGAATTTCTACAATACCAAGTATATATGATATGAAAATAAATTCCATAGTAAATTTAATGATAATGATTTGGTATTAGATGTTGTTTTTTTATAAAGTTGATCAAGTTTACAAAGTTTGACTTCAGACAAGGGAGTATTCCAAAAATAAGTATTTCTTGAACTTGTTTGTGATCACTAAACCATGCTAATTATGTGATGTACTTTAAAAGTTTGCCTATAGGTCCACCGTATTGATGATGTAGGCTCCCGCAAGAGAAAATACATCACAGCCCTATAGTTGTTGTTTGGCCATTGACGATGCATCGAATCAGCCCCTATATGAGTACATCACAGCCCTCTAGGAGAGCTCTTCAAATCTGAGACGGAGCGGCCCCCAAATCTGCATTCAAAAAATCACCAGAACTATAGTATTTTGCTGGAGCATCTAATATGAGACCTATCGTTAGCAGGGTTCCAAACCTGCCTGAATATGTGGGCGTTCTGATCCTACCGGGCGCGAAATGGGATCACAACGCTATTGCGGAGATCTTTTTACCAACAGATGTTGAGGCCATCCTATCCATTCCATTTTGTACAAGGCATGTCGACCATTTCTGGTCATGGGTGGACGAGAAGAACGAGACCTTTTCTGTTCGTTCGGCCCACCGCATGCTTGTGGACACCAAGATGACGAGGGAAGCCTGGCTTGAGGGCCGGCCAAACTCGTCAAGCACAGAAAGTGGGCAGAGGGCATGGTCAAAACTATGGAACATGGATGTTCCTTCTAAAGCGAAGATATTCTTGTGGAGATTTGCCCAACAATCAATCCCCACTGCTGACTTACTTCATGACCAAAGCATGTCAACCACCACGAATTGCGGGCTATGTGGAGCAGATGATTCGTGGCAACACTCCCTGCTTCACTGCAGCATTGCTTGATGTGTATGGGCCTTACAAGATCCCGATCTAGTGGAAGCTTTGAACAATACTACTGAACCTAACGCCAAAAGATGGGGTTTTTCTCTTATGGAGATGCTATCCCCAGACGAATTCACCCAAGAACTTGTGACTTTGTGGGCAATTTGGTATGCTAGAAGGCAAGCTTTGCACGAAAATATCTTTCAAGCCAGATTTACAGTGTATCGCCATGAACATTATTGATTAATAAAGAAAGTGTGTTTAGTTTCAAAAAAATGCAAGAGATAATACATATTTTTTGTTTGCGGGATGATAGGGGCGTCTTATTATTCTCTAGTATATTAGAAGTGGCCCTGGGTGCGGCAGATGATAAGGAGGTATTTCATATAAGAGTGTGAGAAGACCGCTTGCTCTCATGGACATGGGTTTCAAATGGGTTCTCTCTGCTAGCCGGTTTCATGGTCACTAATTGCACCATCTGAGTGATGCAAATACAACATCATATCATCTAGATTTTGCAACTACTAATAGTTCTAAGTTAGGTCTTCAAGACCAAGAGAGACAATCGCCTTTGCATTACAAGAGAAGGTCAAAGTTAGGTCTCCAAGTTAGTCACGAGAAGGTCAAAGAGAGAGGTCTAGCAATCAATATTGTGCATGCAATCGTTTTTGTGCAATGTGTCTATATGCTTCTTCGGAATGCAATCCCAATGCCTTCCAGTCCTAGAACTCTCTCTAGTCAATATCCTTATGTCTTCTAATAATGGAACTCTTATGAGTTATCCTTGTTGAATCCTTTTCACCACTACTTCGAACAATTGTACACCATTCTACCTCAACCTTCTTCATGCATTTTCTCGATTTTTAGTTGGTCTACTTATCATTCAAGTTTCTTCCACTCACCACACACGTCCAATCCTGAAAAATAATAATGCATTGAGTAAGTATAGATGCAAGTTTGTAGCTTATGAGATGTTCCAAATATCTAAGGTGACAAGGATTAATGGAGTTGGATCTTGTTGTTGGTAAGGGTAGGTGTGACTATTATATATGAGTTGTGAATATACAAGAAAACCGTGTAAGTTTCATACCGTTGAAGCACATGCAAGCCACATACACATAATTTAGCCGAGGAAATAAATGATATATACTCGTTCTTGTAGTTGTAGAACTCATCTCTTCTATTGAAAGCACTACTGATCATTGCCCTCTTATTTTTCTAGCTCTTTAGTCATCCATAGTTGATACATGCACGTTCATAGAGAAAACATGTTCTCAATTCTATCACCATGCCATACCCCCCTTTCATATGATCTTTTATTACATATAAATTGGACTTGATCTCTTTTTTCACACAACTAAACAACGCTATGTCATGAACTTAAGAAAGGATCATGTGAAACATCCTTCCTTTTTTGCGAAATTTGAAGAATAAATCACATTTCGCAAAAAGGAAGAATGTTTCACATGATCCTTTCTTAAGTTTTTTTTACCTTGCTACGCTTAAGAGATAAATAAAAACAGAAAAGGTCCAAAAACTAAAAGACATATGACTAAGTTAAGACATGTCTAATCATTTGAACCACTTTGTAGTAGAGCCGACATTGTATGTTCCTCGCAAAAAAGTGAGCCGTCATTTATATTACGAGGTTATTGGTCCTTGCAACAGTCATCATACATAACTGGCGTAACTTGACAAAATAAAAACGATAGGAATAACATTTGAGTGCCCGAGACATTTTAGGTGAAATAATTATCTATTGATTATTGTATAAAAGTCAACTGAATTTATTAGTTATGTATAGCAGTTGGATTTATGCACGGGGTTTGGGAATCACATGAACTTTTTTGCTTGTTGTATCGTTTTCGTAGTGTCTATATCTCCAAGCCTAGCATTATTAGGTGTGACGCTGTTGTATAATCTCCTCTTGACAATTAGGCACTTTTTTTGAAAGTGGATATTTTTCTCTCGGGCTCCATGGAGCCCTTTATTTCAAAACATTCAAAAAACAACTTTTTAATTTTCAAAAAATTGGAAAATACTACAGTACTTATAGATGTATACTAGACATGTCTGAAATTTCATCATGAAATACGTTTTTATGTAGCATGTACAAGTACATGTGCTAGAAATACATGATTTTGTCATTTTTGTGAAGTTGTAGAGAAGTATTTCGTCATGAAACTTCGCAGACAAGTAGTATACATCCATATGTATATGTGTATTTCAGACTTTTTTGAAACATAAATCCAAATTTGAAGTTTTCAAATAAAGGGCTCCATGGAGCTCGAGCTCTATTAGGCATTTCTGCTTTTGTTCTTCCTAAAAAACAAAAGTTGCCTTGAGAGAGAGATGTTTCTCACGAAGAAATCCCCTAGCATTTGGCTATAATTTTTTTCTGAATCCGCAACTTTCTACGTAAACAAGAAGTGCCTTTTGCGTTGGAAAACCATTTTGCATCTCAAGTTGTAAGATTGTCTGCAATGGACAAGAAATGCATTGCATGTCAAATTCATTTTTTGGGTGTGCGTGTGGAATTCGCATGCTTTTGACACCAAATTCATATGCTTTTGGTGTGGTGGGGCTTGTTTATAATCGATCTGCAAAGTTTCAATGTTAAATGTTCCCTTCTTTGAAAGAGATAAAAAAATGTTATAGATAACACGGATCTTGACGAAAACTAGATGGCTTAGATAGAATGTTACATGAGATGGAGTATGGAAAATCCACACTCGAACACACACAAAGTTGGGCTTCAAATGAAAAAGAATACACACAAAGTTGGGTTTCAAATGCAGGAAGGACCCCAGAACAAGGCAAAACCAGCAAATAGACCGGTTTGGCTCAACACTGGTAGCAGATCGCGCACCCGACGCGACCCAGACCGCCCAGCCCAGACGCCGACCCACGCCGCTCGCGCTCCCGTCTCTCGGCGATCCTCCCTTCTCCGACGACCGGCTGCCACCCCTTCCGCCCTCGCCGCCAGATCCGCGCGGCCACGCCTACCCCACCTCGCTCTTCTTCTTAGGCCCCGGCAGATCTACGCGGGCGGCGACCGTCCCTAGCCATGGTGAGTTCCTCTTCCCCCCCTTCCTGTAGATCCCCTGGGCTACGCTAGAGGCCGTGGGATCTCGTTTCGGATCCGGATCTCGGAGAATAGGAGAGAATACCCACCAGTTTGCTATCGATTTGGCATTAGCAAGCCAGGCACATCCGATTTAGCTGAATTTCTCGAGCTAGTGGATTTGCTCACAATCCCATTTCAAGGAGGAATTGCAGCCATTCATCACGATCTTTTCTGTTTCTGTACGGTATATGAATTGGGCAGCCATTGTCCACCGATTCTGCGCCTAGGCCAAACCCCCTTTCTGAACGCCACTTTGTTCTGTTGTAGTTTGGAGAAGTTTGTTGTCTGTAGAGTGTAGACTGAATCTCCTTTTAAATGCTACGTTTTTCAGTACCACATTGATGGCTGCTGGTGATCATATTTAAGGCACATTTCCATGTTTCCCAGCATATTATTCGAGCATGGAACGATCATGTAGAAAATAAACTTCTTAATAAACTATTTCCTGTATCATGGTTTCAGAACACTAGGTTTTAGGATTTCAACGGAATTGACTGATAGGACAAACTCTTTAGTGATACAACCATGAATGGCCCTGTTATGTAGCTGTACCTGTCCTGTTAATGATTGTATATTTGGCGAGTGGGACATGCCCATCTGTTCCACTGGAAATCAACGAAAGTGTCGTCTTCTAAAAAATGTGATGCAGAATAAGTGTAGTCGATAATTTGTCAAGCTGAAGTGCACTTTTAAGATTTAATGAATTATATACATTATATTTAAATACATATAGCAGTGTTTCTCTGTCAACGTTGTTTGAAAAAACAAATATCTGTCTGTGTCTGTGCAACACAGGCGGTTGCTTGTTGCCACTAGCACTGGATCTTGTTTGGGATTCACTGTCGTTTAACTTTCCTTTTTTTCTCTGCGTCTTCACAGATTAATTTCGTGCTCCTAATCAGCCGCCAGGGCAAGGTGAGGCTCACCAAGTGGTACTCGCCTTACACCCAGAAGGAGAGGACTAAGGTTAGCATCTTATACTGCTTTCTGTCAACAGCTTTTATGTCTGTCTGTTGCTAATTAAACAACTTGCAAGTTGATGCAAACTATATGTCAAAGCAGAGATTGCTGCTATGTGTGTTTGTGCTAGTGTATACTCCCTCCGTTCCTAAATATAGGTCTTTCTAGAGATTTCAATATGAACTACTCCCTCCGTCCCAAAATTCTTGTCTTAGATTCATCTAGATACGGATGTATCTAATACTAAAACGTGACTTGGTACATCCGTATTTAGACAAATCTAAGACAAGAATTTTGGGACGGAGGGAGTACATACGGTTGTATATAGACTATTTTAGAGTATAGGTTCACTCATTTTCCTCCATATGTAGTCCATATTGAAATCTCTAGAAAGACTTATATTTAGGAATGGAGGGAGTACTTATTATTATGAGTAGATGGTGGCAAATGCTTCTTCTAAGGATAAATTTCAGCTATTGTACTGTCCTTACGACCTGTTCCAGCCTCCGTCTTATGCTCGTATTTCTGTTGCTGCCCAGTGTTGATGATTTGTGATTCTAGCTCTTTAATGCTTTAATGCATGCTTTTGGTATTTTCCTGGCCTCTTGGGTGCCCATTCAATGTATTTGTTTTCTATGAAAGATGGCTAAGTATTATAGGTGCTCATACACCGACAACGGTTTTACATGTAATCCTCTGAAATTGCTGCTGCCGACTACATGATTTTTGTTGGCTAGGAGGATTGTACTAGTTAGCTAATTTTTCCACACCCTTCTCATTTGGAAAGGTCATCCGTGAGCTTAGTGGGCTCATTCTTACTCGAGGGCCAAAACTCTGCAACTTTGTCGAGTGGAGAGGTTACAAGGTTGTGTACAGAAGGTATGTTTTAGGAATAAGGAACGCCATTGAGTCTATTCTGTTTGCAAGATATGCTTGTTAGCTATTTATATATATCTGCTTATAATTATGTACAGGTATGCCAGCCTCTATTTCTGCATGTGTATCGATGCTGATGACAATGAGCTCGAAGTCCTTGAAATTATCCATCATTTTGTTGAGATACTGGACCGCTATTTCGGCAGTGTAAGTGCTTCCCTTTGATGTTTTTTATGGATTAGCATTATTTCTTGAATGTACCATTGTTTTTTTTTCTGGGTGAAATGTACTATTGTTTTGACTGTCTTTTTCGTAATTTCTTTAGGTATGCGAGCTGGATTTGATATTCAATTTCCACAAGGTAATCTCTTTCGCATATGTTGATGCTGAAGATCCAGGACTGGAGTTATATGATTTTTTTTCTTGGCCGAGTTATGCCATTTTTATGAGTCATCTACTCATTTTCATGACTACCAATGGTGAAATTTGCAGGCCTACTATGTACTGGATGAGATTCTCATTTCTGGTGAGCTTCAGGAATCTAGCAAGAAGAATGTTGCAAGACTTATTGCTGCACAGGTATCCTCACCACCAGCTAACATAAATTGTTCATTCATGTCTTGAGTCTTGACTGTACCTCACTTTTTCCCCTATGGTTCAGTAGAGTTCATTTCTTTGCTTAAATATTAGGATTAGCATCGTCTTCTAAAATCTGTCCTGTTACCTCTTGAATGAATTTGTGCTTCCAATAGTTTGTACAGATATAAAAACACGTGTACAATAGAAAATTGCAAAACTTGTGTTGGACTGCTCTCAAGAAGTCCTTAGTTTTTTTTTTGTCTTAACAATTCGTGTCCCTACTTTCACAGGATTCGTTGGTAGAGGCTGCTAAAGAGGAAGCTGGCTCCATCAGTAACATCATTGCCCAGGCTACGAAGTAAAAGTCTGCGTCTGATGATGTCCCTCTGCTCTTCGGTTATGTTTATGTTGGTAAATTTGATGTAATAGCTCCTTTGCTGTATCCATTTTCCCAAAGAAATATGACTTCCCGGCTTCAGGCCTGTTCAGAATGAGTGATATGTAACTACAATGCATGTGTTCCTTTGCAACTGAATTTGGAATCTTCCAAAGATAAAACTGTCATGGAGATTGTTCGCCAGTACTCAAAAATAAGGCACACTACAATTTGTCTTTGGTCACGCACAACTCTCGAATCTAGTATGGTGACACGTATCTGAATAATATAGATGTCAGGCAATGAAACTGCACACCCATGTTGCCCACTTTTGAACATTCCGTTTACCTGGAAAAAAGAGCAGAAGTGTTTATGGTCTTAATTAGTTCATTCTTAAATATGCAGGGTTTGTATTGCGCCTCGTTAACGTTGTTGATATACCAATAGTACACTTGGGCACATAACCGACCGCCCGATGCAAACCTGCGCCCGTCTATGCCCACCTCCGTTATGTGCGTATGAATTTCGTACATCTCCGTATGCTGACCAGGTACGGCCACAACCAATTTATTAAGGCGTACAGCCCGCATCCCCTTACCAGGATCGATGGTTGCAGATACCAGGAGCGTACGCGCTCGTCCTCTCCTACCAATTTCCGTAGTACAACCCTAGCATCTTAGCTGTCCCTGCCTATATATACACCGGCCTTGCTTTCCTCCCTTCTTACGTAGTACGCACCAGGCTTGACAATATCCACGGGCTAAAGTCCAAGCCAGTTCCCTCTTCCTTGTTGATCTTTGGCTTTCTATGAGTGAGAACGATCAACTGTTGGATTTCCAACAAGATAACTTGCTTGGGGATGGAAGGTACCAGGATTCATGAGAACAAGCGCACACAGACATCACGCTGAGAGTTTTGGCCCTCTTGCGCATACCATTTACATGACACTCGTTTCATTCAAGCATAATGCATAGTTTTAGAAATGAAGTCATGCATCCAGTTGTGTGCACTACTGTAATTTCACTCTACGCAGAGTGTCCGGCTCTTCGCCGAGAACCAAAACACGGGCACTCGACAAAGCGGTGTAAGCCAAGAGTCATGCTCGGCAATAGATGCAGCACCACAAATACATGCATGTACTGAGACCCAGCAACCGCTCGGTGAAAGGAGGCAACACAACAATCGCTCTGTAGGCCGAGAACCAAACAGTAAACAGTGAACCCACGGCAAAGAGGTGCCACGTGGCATGTTTGGTAGTGGTTAACGGCTCGCTGACGGTGGGTAGGCTTTGTCGAGAGCCCGTGACTTGGCTCTTGGCAAAGCGCTGTTTCATTGCATGATTATTTTGGACTTCTTCGTTTGTGTGAGAGCTGGGTTTAGTCCCACCTCGCCTAAGCACGAGCGCCGCGAACGGTCTAAATAGTCAAGTAGTCCAGAAGCAATAAGCTTCGGTCTTCATTACACTTTTGTTAAGTATACTAGTTGACCCATTGCGCCAAATGGCGCAGAGACCCGTTAAAGTCATGTTGTCGATGAAAATAGTTTTATTTTGCAAGGAACTATTTGATATTTATAATAGAATGCTAAAATATGGTTATCACGCTGCGAAACCGTTGTGCCAAATAGCGCAGAGACCTGCTGATTCCATGTTAGCGATGAAAAGAAACCCATGGTTTAGTTGATTTTGTTACGGGCAAGCACATATGACAACAAATTTAATCTCTCTTAGTTGGGGAAAACAGGGTCTTGTTGTCTACAATAGATGTATATACACATTTAAACTTGGTAGCATAGAGTTTTATTTGAAACAAAATCTATGTAACAAATCTGATCCCCTTTAGTATGAAACAATAGTATTATATTGTCTGTAATGAGATGTACATACACATTCTAATTTGGTAGTACAAAGTCCCATTCAAAATCATGCCGCTGGAAGTACATGGATATTTTTGAATCCATGTGCGCATTGTAAAAAAACATGAATTAGTTGTTTTAGTTATGAGCATGCACATACGGTAAAAATAATGAGAATAATATACTTCTCAACATTCACACCTCGATGTAAAAACAAAGGCAGTATAATGTGTTTTTTTTTGGATAACAGAACACCTGACCTAGTACATCTGAACGAGCACTACAAAGAGTCAATCTGCTCCCACTTTTATTCCCTATTCAAGGACACCATTTAATATGTTTTTTTTTCACAACATTTAATATGGGTTATTAAGCCATGTCACTTCTTTACAAATGTATCCACAAAAGAAAAAACCCGAAGTTACACCATAGACCGACTCAACAATCAAAATAATATACTTCTCAACATCTACATCTTTATGTAAAAACAAAGGCAATATAATGTGTGTTTTCGGATAACAGAAACCTAGCCTACATCTGAATCTATGATCAGTACATGTATCCACTATGCAGAGAACAATTTTCTTTGCCAAGTAACTTGCATGAATCTTAGTAATTTCAATTCATTTTTGGAAGAACGACACTGGGAAAACTTTCCGATGAACAAAACGGAGTCCTCAAAGTGAGAAATAATCTGTCCAATCTACACGCAAGATTACAGTTTTGATCTAAACAGCTAAACCTGAATCAATAATATAAACCTAAATGCAAAGATTCTAGATGAAAAAAAGGCGTGCATATCTGAACGAAAATGGGATTCTTTGTAACTTCAAACCATCCTCACATACTTTGGTTCGATACTCAGCCAATGGCAGACCCAAAGATTCTAAAAGGACATCCAGCATCATTCTGTAGGGGATTTTCACCGATGGTGGAGTAGCCTGTGGTTTTAAATGGATGCTATTAATTTGCAAAGTATGAAAAGAATGTAAGGCATAGCCTAAAATGGCATCAATTTAGTTGACACCCAAAACATAAGAATAACAGAAGCCTATGGGTAAACCATGCCTGCTAGGCTGCTATAGAAAAAAAAATTGGCATAGCAAAGGCGCCCACAATAAATAGTCGACATTACTGAAGGCAACCATCGAAATTCTGTGAAGCAACAAATGTATTGTAGGAAATTATATCTAAAAAAAGGAATTCCAGTGCATATTAAGCAGTGATCAATTCAAGCTGTTCCATTCACAACAGTGTTTACAGGGAACATTAGAAATGAGGCAAACTGCATCTGTTGTTCATTGCCCAGGTCATAGCAACAGGAACTAATTTTGTTTGTTGTTACTGGATCTAATTCACGAAATGATCAATATTAACCAACATAACTTGTAACTAAGAGCATGCAGTAAGATAAGCCAAGCCTAAAGAAGTAAGATGTATAGTAAAAACCTTTTAATTGCAATAACCAACCTCAATAGACTGTTGTGTATCCTCAGACTCAGTGTAATACACTGCATCCGAGGGAAACTGGCTCTGCATTTCTTCTATGCTTGCCACTTCATTCTGCAGCAATTATTCAGAGTAGCATGAGTGTACACCAAAGAACTCGTTTTATTTTTTGTTCACTTCTGCTTCGGTAACCCCCCCCCCCCCCCCCCCCCCCCCCCCCCCCCCCCCCCCCCCCCCCCCCCAAACACATCAATGGCTAAGATTAGCCCATCCCCTTCCTAATAAAGGATACGATGGTCATTTTTGAAAATACATCACCTGTGATGAGACCTCGGCCGAGCCAGCGGTATGACTGGGCCAGCCCAACAGGCCGCCACTTGCTATTTGAATGTGCAACTAAAAATCTTGAGAAAAAAGATAAGAACCAGGAATGTGCAACTAAAATTACAGGAGCTTACCAGTCGACTGCACCACTGCTAGTGATCTATAAAGCACGAAATATTCTATTACTTATTCTCTGTAGATCTTAAGGTCATCGCTGCTCTTTTTCGCGTCAACCACGTCGATGCAATTTATTATTCAAAAGGTTCAGGGTTCCCTGAAGCTACAATACCGAGAATACAATCAGGAGGCTGAAGCGCCAAGACCTGACACATCCTACGTGCAATATGGTATTTTTTAGATATTATTGAATACAAGGTTATGGAAAAAAAATGGGGCCATTCCAATGATGTTCGAATTATGAAAAAGTTTTTCGAAAATGGGGCCATTCCAGTTACAAACGCCGCCTCCCCGCCGGCCGTCCACGCACCCGACCCCTGCTTCTTCTCTCCCCCGCCACCGACTGCTTCTCCTTCACCCTGTCGCCGCTCTCTTCTCTCTCCCTTTCGGCGACGATGTCGTCCAATGGCGCGGGCAGCGGTGGTCCGGTGGGCAGCGCCTGGGCGTCGAGCCTGGGCACGCCTGAGACGGAGGAGCTCATCCATTTCGGCCTCACGGTGCCGCCGGTCTGCCCTCTCCGAAAGGAGTTCAAAATCACCGCTGACGGGTACCCGACGAGAGGCCCTGGTTTTTGGGACGGCAAGAACTATGGGGCCATCATGGGCGAGCTCCGGCAGGCGGCTACAGGATCTTCGACGGTGTACATTCATAAAATTTACCCAACTTTTGCCAGCTAGTGGGCATGCCCATTGGATCACTCCATGCAAAAATTGAACGAATTTGGAGACCGAACGCACGTTGTGTCACGTCCGACCACTATTTTAGGGGTTTTTTGCCGAGAAAACCATAGAAAATGCATACGGTGTAAAAAAACATTGAAACTTGGCACCGATGCTTGCCATGGTGATTGTAGCGTGTGGAAAAACTTTGAGCCTGTTTGGTGGATGTGAGAAAAGAAGTTGTACCAAACGAACCCTTCCGTCCTAACCAAAATCCCTTCGTTCTACAACAAGCCCTGTTCAAGAATTCATCCGATTAACCAGTTAACTTGCCGATTATCCCTACTCATAGGTTTACCGAGTAGCCGATAAACCGAAAAATCGTCCGATTAATTAATTAAATGGCCGATTAACTTGCCGATTAGCCGATTAATCCCCTACTCGCTAGCCAACCGAGCAGCTACCAGTTAACGATTTCCTCAACAATGACAACAAGTATCGGTGTACATTCATAAAATTTACCCAACTTCTGCCAGCTAGTGGGCATACCCATTGGATCACTCCACGCAAAAATGGAACAAATTTGGAGACCGAACGCACGTTGCGTCATGTCCGACCACTATTTAGGATTTTTTTTCGCCGGGAAAAAGCAAGAAAATGCATACAGTGTCAAAATTCATTGAAATATGTTCTCGGGTTTGAAAAAAAACTTCACGGATTTTGTAAAATGGTTCTCGGGTCTGAAATATGTTCATTGATTTTGACCAATAAGTTTATGGATTTTGAAAAAGTTCATCAATCTTGAAAAAATATTCCCGGATTTGAAAAAGATAGTGAATTTTGAACAAAAAAAAACAGATTTGGAAAAAGTTCATCAATTTCTAAGAAAAAATCACGGGTTTGAGAAAAGTTCACATATTCCTAAAAAAATTAGGAATTAAAAGAAAGGTTCACTAAAATAGTTCCAAAAAACTGAAAAAAATTCATGTATTTGAAAAAAAGTTCACTAGATGGTTAGCAAAAAAAACTGAATAAAAGTTCACGGATTTGAAAAAAAATCGTGCAAGTTAAAAAAGTTCATGCTTTTAATAAAAAATAGAAAATGGTAAAATAAGAAAATAAAAAATAAAGCAAAAAAGTAAAAACTAAAGAAGAAACAAAATATATAATCAGAGCCTTCGTTTTAGTGTTACATAGTTGACGCACATAAAAAAGGAGGAAAAACAGTTTTTAGGCACCTAACGTGTGGTGGCCTAGTTGGTTGTTGTGCTAAGACGTGAACAGTGAGGTTGAAGTTTCGAATGCTGATAGCGCCAGTATCTCTGAGAGAGGAACACGACCACGAGCAAGCAGGTGCGCCCGTCGGGGCTCAAACTCAGACCGGAGACGAGATAAGAACTCATGAACCCTCTGAAACTCCAGATCAGACCGAGTAGTCTGACAGCAACGGCAGGTTCCACAAACGACTGTCCGAAGAGAGTCAAACTGGCGCCAGATGGCAGAGCACTGTGAGTGAATCACCTTGCTGGAGGGCATGCTCCTAACGCACCACAGAGAGGTAGAGAGCATCACCAGAGGGCTGATAGCGCTGACAGAGGTAAGACCACATCTCTGCAACGGTGCCAAGTCCCATGAACTCTGAAGCAAACTGAGGGAGGACACTCGCAGTAAGAACAGCAGCAGCACGAGCATCATCATTGCACCACTGAGTGTAAGCAGACAGGTCATCCCGGTACACAGAAAGAGCATCTGAATAAGCGGATACCTGCTGATCATAAGCATCAACCCCAGCATCATCTAGGGCCTTGGCAGCATCCCGGTCAGCCTGAGAAGCATCAGCAGCAAGGACTGGCGGCATGGGTGGAATTGGGGCCACGGGCGCAGCAGGACATGGCGGACAAGGGACCTTGCCAGACAGAACACCCCATAGAAGAAGTCCACGCATATGGATGCGCATGAAGCCCACAAACTCAGCATAGTTGGTGCCATCGAAGATCACCGAGCAGCAAGGAACAGCCACATAGTCCGAGGATGACATACTGAGATATCCCTCTTTTTTTTGGTCAACGGAACCAGAACTGGATCGGGATCAGGGGACTCACGCGCCCCCGATTTTGGATCGAGGGGAAGCCTGCGCGCAGAAGGCAAGCTCGCTCGAGGGGAAGCCTGCGCACAGAAGCGGGATCCCCCGAGCGGGAGCAGCCCAAGCGGAGCTCTCGAGCAGATGCAGCCAAGCCGGAGCGGGAGCAGCCCAAGCGGAGCTCCCGAGCGGACGCAGCCAAGCCGGAGCGGGAGCAGCCCCGAGCGAAGCGGCAGCCAAGGCGGAGATCGGCCTGGGACGGCGGCGCATGGATGAGACTAGGAGACGAACCCGGGGCGGCGGATGGAGAGAAGGGAGAGGAGGCAGGCCGTGAGCGACCACGCGCGCGCTCGGTGCAGCGGCTTGAAGAAGAGGAGGCAGACTGGGAGCGAAGCAGGGCCAGGGAGCGAGAAGGAAACGGTCGGAGACGGACAACGACGGCCGGAGACTAGGTACGAGGCGCACGGAGTTGCATCGTGCGGGAGGAAGGGGCTAACCTAGCATCTGATACCATGTTGGATAATCAGCAACTGTATTCTCAGGAAGGCCAAAGGCGAATACATATACAGGTGTGTGGTAAAGTGCAAGAGACCCTTTATACAATGGGGATAAACCGAAAGGGCTATACACATCTAACAAGAAGTACGAACCTCAACCAGCGGCAACCATCGAGCAGAGGAGGCCCATCGAAACAGAGCATGGGGCTGCCGCATCTTGGCCACCATGCTGAACGAAATGGATAATTGACTGTAATGTGTATGATGAAACATTCAGAAAATTCTCACAACTTCCATCAATTTGGACACAACATTCAGAAATCTTTGCAAACCTTTTAGATTCTCACAACTTCCAAAAAATTCCTTGCAAATTACAGAAAAATTTCAAAATAAAAAAGGCAGACACATGAACAAAAGGGAGACAGATCTTGGACCAACAGACTGGAGGAGGCCATGGCCTGTGTCGGGGGGTTGTCACGACAGATGTCCTAGAGAAAGGACTTAGTCGTGGAGCCATCGCGACGGGTTAGCTTGAAGGGGTTAAAGCAGACACAAGGACGCAAGGGGAGTTTATACTAGTTCGGCCCCTTCAATGAAGGTAAAAGCCTACGTCTAGTTGTGATGGAATTGATGGGTGTTTCGATGACTAGGGAGCAAACAAGCTTCGCCTATGTCTCGAGTTGTCGTCTCCCTCTTGAACCGCCGCCGGGTCGCCCCCTTATATACACGGGTGACGCATGTCGGTTCAGAGAGTCCCAACACCGGTTCATACTCGTATCCGGGTTGGTCTCTCCTTGTTCCTAACTTATAGTACAAGTATATGTACAAACGCCGGTATACGGCTACAGGTTTTAAACCGACTACGGGCCCTAGGCCTTTACCTGCCTCTTTGGGCTTTAACACCTTTGAACTACTGATGAAGTTAACCCGGCCCAGGTAGGCCGGTTTACGCCCAGTAGTAATATCCCCAACATTAGGCCCCAGATTGATTTGAACAGGTTCATGTCAATCCTTAGCAAAAAAATCTTCGTCTTCAACATCTTCTTGTAGTTGTTGAACCGCTGTGATGTCATCTTCTCTGTTTGCTGTAAACCGGCGTGACGTCATCTGTCATAAAGAAAAACATCCATGATATCTTCTTGTTTAATAGATTCGCAATGACTGAGGTGACAACTCCACTTCCAAAATCTGCGGTCCCTTGATTCACGCGCCTGACACATGTCCTTTGCCTTATAAATAGGTCCGAAGGGTCATTTCCTTTCTCCCCTTCGTGCCCTTCCTCTTCGTCTTCTTCGCGTCGCCAGTCTCAGAGCTCCGCCGCCGCCGTCGTCTTCTGCATCATCTTTGGCCGCTGCATCAACCTGAATGCACCAGAAAACCGCGGCGACCTTCCGCGTCTTCCTCAGCTCTGGTAGGTCTTCTGCTCTTCTCAACATAGATCTGATCTAGGGCTTCGTGTTCTTGCGGTGTTCATCACCTGTTCATACTCATGTACTAGCTCCTGGATGCACATGTGAACCCTTGCTTTGTGTAGTGGTAACTTTTAGTATCCGCCGTTAGTTTCCTGCCCAAAACCGTAGATCTCACATATACTTCTGCCCATTGATTCAATACTGTTCTGCTTTGATCTTCGACTATTTTTCTTATTTTCTGAACTTGCTTCAGATCCAACACCATAACAAGACCTTGTGAAACTTGTTTCTGCATACTTAACCATCCGCAATCTCAATTGCTTCAATGTTTAGATCAGGCGGTTTAACCTGATAGAAAATTTTCCAAACCGGTATATGCCATTAGTCCCCTTGTTGAACCGCCATATGTTGTTGCTTCATAAAACTCCGGTTTAGATAGATCTGCTTCCGGTTTAACGTTGCACATATCAATGTACCTTGTAGATTTCATCATGGCCAAGCAAGTGTATGAGTGCAACTGGGTCCCTTCTCGCGTCACAGAGGATCAACTGGACGATTTAGTCCTGATTGGCGCCTTGGGCAGCAAAGACACCATCCATTGGAGGGCTCCTGGCAAAGAATGCCCCCCACACCTCGAGAAGGAGAGGTTGTTGTCTTCGTAGACCACTTAGCCCGGGGTTTTAAACCGCTCGGTTCTAAATTTTACCGGGATGTTCTAGCTGATTTCCAACTCCATCCGCAAGACACTGGCCCCAACTCTATTACAAATATGTGCCACTTCCAAGTGCTCTGTGAGGTGTTCTTTCAAGAGGAGCCCACAGTGGAATTATTCAGAGATCTTTTCCATCTAAACCGCCGTACTGAGTTTACTGATGGCTCTAATACGGAGTTGGGTGGCATGGCGATTCAAAAAAGGAAAGAGGTCACATACCCTCACGCCAAGCTGCACAGTCACCCCAAGGAGTGGAATCAGACATGGTTCTACTGCAAAGACACCTCCCTTGCTGGTGAGAATCCCTTGCCTGGTTTTCGTCCGGAGCGGCTCAGCAATACCCATCCTTTTCCTCAACGATTGACTGCCCAGGAGAGAAGCAAATATGCTCCCCAGCTGTCAAAGCTCAGAGCCTTTATGGCCAACGGTTTAACAGGGGTTGACCTTGCTCGCTGTTGGATATCATGGAGCATACTGCCCCTTAGTCAGCGCTCCAGTTTGATGTGCGAATATACTGATAGTGTGGATGACCCACTGCAACATTCAAGACTCCAGCTGTCCGGTGAAGAAATCACGGAGGCTGTGCGTAAGATACTGAATGAACCGGAGCACATCTGCGCTAGAACCGGCCTGCTTCCCTTCTGTGCCACCAACAAACCGCCAGCTATAAGACTTTGATTTTTCTCTTTGCTGAATCTGTTATCGATATGTCTGGCCATTGTTTCTAATATCAGTGTCTGCATAATCAGGGTGATGATCCGTTTTGGAGCAAAAAGCTGCCGCAGGAGAAACCAGAGAAAACAGATAAACCGGAAAGAGCAACCCGGCAAAAAACTAAAGCTGTGAAGAAGACTGCCCACCAGAAAAGAACCACTGCATCTTCTAATCCGGCCCCTGATGACGAGGTGGATAATCCGGACTTTGAGGTAGATCTTGACTCACTTGGTTTATTTTTCATGCATCTTATTGATGATGATATTTGTCAGGATGATGCCGAAGCCAGCCATGCGGATGTTGCAGAGGTAATTATTCTCTCTTTCGATTCAGAAACTTTGCCTTCACAAAAAATCCGTCAGGCAAACCGGAAAGTTAAATTTTCTCGTCCTCTTGCTTATTTGGATCCTAAACTTCTTATGAAGACTCAACAACACGAAGCTCGCCGCACCACCCGGCACAGCGGCCAGGTAGTTACCTCTGCCGGTTTATCGAACAGTCCGGTTCGGAAACGTCATTCCGAGGTCTCTAATTCGCTTGTCAGTACTTGTCCTAAAGCGGGCTGCTTTCGTCAACCTCTTAATCCGTCTGACTCTGATTATCAGGCTATTTCCCACTCATCTTCTGGTGAGTCGTCGGCTACTCAGCTCCCACCGCTCAAAACGGTGCTTGGGTAAGCTATATTTATTGTGATGTTTGCAGTATATTGCCTTAGAACATATGCTGTATTTAATTTTGTTATTCTTCTCAGGGCCAAACCTAGGCCGAGCAAGAAGGCCCACCTGGATAAAGCGGCCGAAGAAGATGTCATTCTTGAACCAGGCACAACACCCAATCTTGAAGCGGCTATTCCTGAGGATATTCCCAATGATCCACAGCAGCCAGATGATGATCTTACTGCTGAGGAAAGACCTACTGATACCTCAGGTCCTATCCATCAGCCCACAGGTTCCCTCCGGGTTGAAAGCTCCATCGGTCTCGCGAAACCTACTGACAAGCCAACAGCTCCAGTGCAAACCGGCGGTACCAATGATGATGAAGTTGTCATTACTGGCACTGGCCATACTGAGCCAAGCAACCCTGTCGCTTTATCCAAACATTCTGCCAAGGAGGAATTAGCTGCTTTTGGCAAAGGCAAGTGGAATGCTGATCTGACGGCTTACGCTGCTCTGAACGCCCGAGATATCCATTCCGGCTATCTGAACCGGCTGTATACCAGCCGTGACTATGAAGTCGGTCTGGTTAATATGATGAAGGATAAATATGAGGTAACTTCCATATGCTCCTTCTTGCTTGTATGCTTTCATTCTTGTTGACTCTCCTAGCCCCTAAGGGCCGATTTGAAATATTCTTTCAAACCGGGACTTAATAATATGAATCTTGATGCTTTGAAATTTGTTGATGTAGTCCCCAAGGGCCGGTTCAACTTAGCGTAGTCAAACCGGGACTTAATAATATGAATCTTGATGCTTTGAAATTTGTTGATGTAGTCCCCAAGGGCCGGTTCAACTTAGCGTAGTTAAACCGGTACTTTAAGTAAATGAAACTGCCGCATCAGAATGAAGATCGAATATGCATTAGCCCCCAAGTGCCAAAGTTGAATACTTGTATTGAGCTTGGGACTTTGTAAACCATTGAAAGATGAAGATCGAATATGCATTAGCCCCCAAGTGTTAAGCACATAACTTGTTATGTGGTTGGCACTTGAATCCTTCTACCGATTTGTTGAAACATATATCTGTCTGCCTGCAGGCGGAGCTGAAGGCGAAAGAAAACCAAGTCGTCGATCTTCAAGAAAACTTGAAAACCCAACAAGCTGAAACCTCCAAAGCAAAAGAGGAATTGGCCAGTGCTTTAAGCGCCATGGAACAACTTAAGGAGAACTTCAAGAAGAAACGGGCGGATTGGGCCACTGAAAAGTCCACTTTGACCAAACGAGTAGAGGATGCCGAGGCTGCATTAAAACCAGTGATAGATGAACTGACCAGCATAAAGCGGCACGTTCATGCCATGACCACTGCTATCTTTGGTAAGCCATCTTGCCTTCTGAATTGGTTCTGCCTTCTTTACAGGATCGCCGGTTTATTAACCCTTTATGGTATTTCAGGGACACGCATTGGTCACTTGGGGTCAGATGTGCGGAGGAAACTGAAAGCCGCCTATACCTTAGTTGAACAATTGTACACTGGTGCCCAGCGGATCATCTGCACCGCATCTCATAACAAACCGGCGCCCAATTTGATTCAAGATACTCTAATGAAACTGTCAGTGCTTCCTGCCCGGGTTGAAGAGCTGAAGAAATCTGCTGCTCGAACCGGTGCAATCAACGCTTTAATCCGGGCAAAAGCCTGGGTGCCGGATTTTGATCCTATTGAAGCGGCTCAGGGTTATCCCAGCTTGAAGGAAGACGGGTCAGAATTTTGTGAAGCGGATTTGCGAGCCATAAACCGGGAGGTACGTCCGCTAGCTTGTCAACTGGCTGAGGAGGCAGATTTGTCTCATTATCAAGCCAAATATGATAGCTAGAACAAGCGAATAGCTGCACCAATCCATGAATCGGAAAACCTGATCCCTCCAATCCGTAAGCATACTTACGCTCCCGATATTGATCCGTCTTCGCTAATCCATGACGAAGCTGTTTTTCAAGCATTAATGGGAATCGATTGGACAACTATGGATTTCCAGCCACTGGGTAGAGAAACGGAAGCTGAAGCGGCGCAGGATGACCCACAACCATCAGGCCAGGCTGGTGGCCAATCTTAAACCGGAAGCCGGTTTTAAAACTGTCTCTCCTTTGTGAAAAACAATTATGTTATTATGGGCACCATGTTGCCTTGTAATAGGCTAGCTGATACCTTTGACGTTGATATGCCTTCGTGCATAACGTGTTCTTCCTGTGGTAATGAACTTTCCAAAATACTTTCTGAAATAAGAAATTCGTTAAGTGCCACCGGGGTTGTACCGTCAGGCGGAATATGATGTCTGTACGTATAAAGTCAAAACATCCAAAACAAAAATTTTAAGTATATATGATCAAAAAATTTTGCGATACATAATACCTGCCACCGTTGAGTGTGAAGTTGGCTTGGCCAACCTTGAAGCGGAGTTTTGTAAACCCACACTGTTGGAGGAAATAACAACTCCTGTATATATGTATAATCAAATATGAAATATATCATACCTGTGACATTGAATCACATCGTTGGTTTTACCAACTTTTTGTAGTAAGGGTGATAACCCAAAATTTGAGTACTGATAATTCCTTCCATATTGTGCTGGTTTATAATAAAACCATGTCGGGTTGTGATAAACACCGTGTTACTCCGTAAGAGGATGTTAACAACAAGGATCAAACCGGGCAAATAGTCTCCGGATTGACGTGAACTGTGTTCCGTCAATTGATTGGTTAAAAAACTTTGCTGGTTTAAAGAACACAATAAAAAGCAAAAACCCCCCTTCAAAGAAAAGTATGAAGAAAAAGCAACGACAAAAACGTTTGCCAAAAAAGATTTATTTAAGGTGATCAAATGGCATAACCATGGTCAAACACGACCAAGCTCCTGTTAGGTGTAACTATGGTTCTAGTTAGCCAGGTCCCCAAGTGATTCTTGTGGCATTTATGCCGACCAAATGGCGTGGTCATGGTTCGGGTTCGACCAAGCCCCCAAGTGATTCTGTGGCCTTAGGCCGATCAAGAGGCGTGACTGGTTCAGACATGACCAAGTCCCCAAGTGATCTGGTGGCTTTCGCCTATCAAGAGGCATGGTATTGGTTCGGACACGACCAATCCTCCAAGTGATATAACACGATGCTTTTAGCAAAGCGAACTCAAGGGGTAAACCGGAGGCCACTTTAGAGCAACTCCGTGTAACCTCACATGATGTAAAAGAACAGATACCCCGCTTTAGCTGAGGTTCCGGTTTATTATCATAATATATACACTGTCATAATATGTACATAAGTATGGCCAATGGCTCAGGTATAGTAAGGCCGAAGATGAGCTATATTCCATGGCCTGCTAGTCTCCTCCTCTGATGTACGTGAGTCCTTATGCTCTCGAATATCAATCAGATAGTACGACCCGTTGTGCAGATTCTTGCTGACCACGAAAGGCCCCTCCCAAGGTGGGGATAGCTTATGCATACCAGTCTGATCTTGGATGAGCCGAAGCACCAAATCTCCTTCCTGAAAGGCTCTGGTTCTGACTCGGCGACTATGATAACGACGAAGATCCTGCTGGTAAATTGCCGATCGGGCGGCTGCGATGTCACGCTCTTCATCCAACCGGTCCAAGGCATCTTGCCGTGCTGTCTCGTTGTCCGCTTCAATATAAGCCGTGACATGAGGTGAATCATGACGGATATCACTGGGGAGAACCGCCTCCGCTCCATAAACCATGAAGAACGGTGTGTATCCTGTTGATCTGTTGGGTGTTGTATTGATGCTCCATAACACAGATGGTAATTCTTCTACCCAACAACCCGGCGTTCTCTGCAAAGGAACCATGAGCCGGGGCTTGATGCCTCTCAAGATCTCTTGATTAGCTCTTTCTGCTTAACCATTAGACTGTGGATGTGCCATCGATGAAACGTCGAGCCGGATGTGCTCCCGTTCACAGAACTCTTTCATAGCACCTTTGGACAAATTGATACCGTTATCTGTGATAATACTGTGCGGAAATCCAAACCGGAAAATCACCTTTTTGATGAGCTGAACCACCGTGGCCGCATCACATTTGCTAACAGGTTCTGCCTCCACCCACTTTGTAAACTTGTCCACCGCCACCAGGAGGTGGGTCTTCTTATCTTTGGACCTTTTGAAAGGCCCAACCATATCCAGCCCCCAAGTCGCAAACGGCCAAGTAATTGGAATCATCCTCAATTCTTGAGCCGGTACATGAGCACGTCTTGAAAACCTTTGGCAACCATCACATCGTCTAACCAGATCCTTCGCATTAGCATGAGCAGTTAACCAATAGAAACCATGGCGAAACGCTTTAGCCACCAGAGACTTTGAACCGGCGTGGTGACCACAATCTCCTTCGTGGATCTCACGCAAAATTTCACGGCCTTCTTCGGGAGACACGCAACGTTGAAAAGCTCCTGACACACTGCAATGATGCAACTCACCGTTGATGATAGCCATGGACTTGGATCGCCGGATTATCTGCCGGGCCAGAATCTCATCTTCTGGCAACTCGCCCTGGTTCTTGTACGCCAGGTAAGGAAGCGTCCAATCCGGAATAACATGAAGATCTGCCACCAATTGAGCCTCCGGATCAGGAATAGCCAAATCCTCTTCACCAAGGATCTTCACCGACGGATTGTGCAGCACATCCAGAAAAACATTGGGCGGGACCGGTTTGCGCTGAGAGCCCAGCCGGCTTAAAGCGTCCGCCGCTTCATTTTTCCGCCGGTCCACATGGTCCACCTGATAGCCTCGGAAATAACCTGCAACAATATCCACCTCCCGACGATATGCTGCCATGAGTGGGTCCTTGGAATCCCAAGTGCCAGCCACTTGCTGAGCCACAAGGTCTGAGTCACCGAAGCACTTAACTTGACTTAGATTCATCTCTTTAGCCATCCGGAGACCATGGAGCAAGGCTTCATACTCAGCTGCATTGTTAGTACAAGGGAACATTAAACGGAGAACATAACAAAACTTATCACCTTGGGGAACGTAGTAATTTCAAAAAATTTCCTACGCACACGCAAGATCATGGTGATGCATAGCAACGAGAGGGGAGAGTGTGATCTACGTACCCTGTAGATCGACAACGGAAGCGTTTGGTTGATGTAGTCGTATGTCTCCACGACCCGACCGATCAAGCACCGAAACTACGGCACCTCCGAGTTCTAGCACACGTTCAGCTCGATGACGATCCCCGGACTCCGATCCTGCGGAGTGTCGGGGAAGAGTTCCGTCAGCACGATGGCGTGGTGACGATCTTGATGCAACTACCGTCGCAGGGCTTCGCCTAAGCACCGCAACAATATTATCGAGGACTATGGTGGAAGGGGGCACCGCACACGGCTAAGAATATGATCACATGGATCAACTTATGTGTCAAGGGGTGCCCCCTGCCCCTGTATATAAAGGATCAAGGGGAGGAGGCCGGCCGGCCCTCTATGGCGCGCCAAGGAGGAGTCCTCCTCCTAGTAGGAGTAGGACTCCTACTAGGAGGGGGAAAGAAGTGGGGAGGGAGAGGGAAAGGGGGGCGCCGCCCCCTCTCTCCTAGCCCATATGGCCCATTACTTCTCCCCCGGGGGGGGGGGGCTTTGGCTGCCCCTCTCTCTCTCCACTAAAGCCCATATGGCCCATTACTTCTCCCGGGGGGGGGGGGGTTCCGGTGACCCTCCGGCTCTCCGGTTTTCTCCGAAATCACCCGGAACACTTCCGGTGTCCGAATATAGCCGTCCAATATATCAATCTTTATGTCTCGACCATTTCGAGACTCCTCGTCATGTTCGTGATCACATCCGGGACTCCGAACTAACTTCGGTACATCAAAACTCATAAACTCATAATATAGCTTTCATCGAAACCTTAAGCGTGCGGACCCTACGGGTTCGAGAACAATGTAGACATGACCGAGACTCGTCTCCGGTCAATAACCAATAGCGGAACCTGGATGCTCATATTGGCTCCTACATATTCTACGAAGATCTTTATCGGTCAGACCGCATAACAACATACGTTGTTCCCTTTGTCATCGGTATGTTACTTGCCCGAGATTCGATCGTCGGTATCCCATACCTAGTTCAATCTCGTTACCGGCAAGTCTCTTTACTCGTTCTGTAATACATCATCTCACAACTAACTCATTAGTTGCAATGCTTGCAAGGCTTATGTGATGTGTATTACCGAGAGGGCCCAGAGATACCTCTCCGACAATCGGAGTGACAAATCCTAATCTCGAAATACGCCAACCCAACATGTACCTTTGGAGACACCTATAGAGCACCTTTATAATCACCCATTTACGTTGTGACGTTTGGTAGCACACAAAGTGTTCCTCCGGCAAACGGGAGTTGCATAATCTCATAGTCATAGGAACATGTATAAGTCATGACGAAAGCAATAGCAACATACTAAACGATCGGGTGCTAAGCTAATGGAATGGGTCATGTCAATCAGATCATTCACCTAATGACGTGATCCCATTAATCAAATAACAACTCTTTGTTCATGGTTAGGAAACATAACCATCTTTGATTAACGAGCTAGTCAAGTAGAGGCATACTAGTGACACTCTGTTTGTCTATGTATTCACACATGTATTATGTTTCCGGTTAATACAATTCTAGCATGAATAATAAACATTTATCATGATATAAGGAAATAAATAATAACTTTATTATTGCCTCTAGGGCATATTTCCTTCAGTCTCCCACTTGCACTAGAGTCAATAATCTAGATTACACAGTAATGATTCTAACACCCATGGAGCCTTGGTGCTGATCATGTTTTGCTCATGGAAGAGGCTTAGTCAACGGGTCTGCAACATTCAGATCCGTATGTATCTTGCACCTGGACTAGATCCTGGAAGGAATTGAAGCGTCTCTTGATGTGCTTGGTTCTCTTGTGAAATCTGGATTCCTTTGCCAAGGAAATTGCACCAGTATTGTCACAAAAGATTTTCATTGGACCCGATGCACTAGGTATGACCCCTAGATCGGATATGAACTCCTTCATCTAGACTCCTTTATTCGCTGCTTCCGAAGCAGCTATGTACTCCGCTTCACATGTAGATCCCGCTACAACGCTTTGTTTATAACTGCACCAACTGACAGCTCCACCGTTTAATGTAAACACGTATCCGGTTTGCGATTTAGAATCGTCCGGATCAGTGTCAAAGCTTGCATCAACGTAACCTTTTACGATGAGCTCTTTGTCACCTCCATATATGAGAAACATATCCTTAGTCCTTTTCAGGTATTTCAGGATGTTCTTGACCGCTGTCCAGTGATCCACTCCTGGATCACTTTGGTACCTCCCTGCTAGACTTATAGCAAGGCACACGTCAGGTCTGGTACACAGCATTGCATACATGATAGAGCCTATGGCTGAAGCATAGGGAACATCTTTCATTTTCTCTCTATCTTCTGCAGTGGTCGGGCATTGAGTCTTACTCAACTTCACACCTTGTAACACAGGCAAGAACCCTTTCTTTGCTTGATCCATTTTGAACTTCTTCAAAACTTTGTCAAGGTATGTGCTTTGTGAAAGTCCAATTAAGCGTCTTGATCTATCTCTATAGATCTTAATGCCTAATATGTAAGCAGCTTCACCGAGGTCTTTCATTGAAAAACTCTTATTCAAGTATCCTTTTATGCTATCCAGAAATTCTATATCATTTCCAATTAGTAATATGTCATCCACATATAATATCAGAAATGCTACAGAGCTCCCACTCACTTTCTTGTAAATACAGGCTTCTCCAAAAGTCTGTATAAAACCAAATGCTTTGATCACGCTATCAAAGCGTTTATTCCAACTCCGAGAGTCTTGCACCAGTCCATAAATGGATCGCTGGAGCTTGCACACTTTGTTAGCTCCCTTTGGATCGACAAAACCTTCCGGTTGCATCATATACAACTCTTCTTCCAAAAATCCATTCAGGAATGCAGTTTTTACATCCATCTGCCAAATTTCATAACCATAAAATGCGGCAATTGCTAACATGATTCGGACAGACTTAAGCATCGCTACGGGTGAGAAGGTCTCATTGTAGTCAATCCCTTGAACTTGCTGAAAACCTTTTGCGACAAGTCGAGCTTTGTAGACAGTAATATTATCGTCAGCGTCAGTCTTCTTCTTGAAGATCCATTTATTCTCAATTGCTTGCCGATCATCGGGCAAGTCAACCAAAGTCCATACTTTGTTCTCATACATGGATCCCATGTCAGATTTCATGGCTTCAAGCCATTTTGCGGAATCTGGGCTCACCATCGCTTCTTCATAGTTTGTAGGTTCATCATGATCTAGTAGCATGACTTCCAGAACAGGATTACCGTACCACTCTGGCGCGGATCTCACTCTGGTTGTTCTACGAGGTTCAGTAGTATCTTGTTCTGAAGTTTCATGATCATCATCATTAGCTTCCTCACTAACTGGTGTAGGTGTCACTGAAACAGTTTTTTGTGATGCACTACTTTCCAATAAGGGAGCAGGTATAGTTACCTCGTCAAGTTCTACTTTCCTCCCACTCACTTCTTTCGAGAGAAACTCCTTCTCTAGAAAGTTTCTGAATTTAGCAACAAAAGTCTTGCCTTCGGATCTGTGATAGAAGGTGTATCCAATAGTTTCCTTTGGATATCCTATGAAGACACATTTCTCCGATTTGGGTTCGAGCTTATCAGGTTGAAGCTTTTTCACATAAGCATCGCAGCCCCAAACTTTCAGAAACGACAACTTTGGTTTCTTGCCAAACCACAGTTCATAAGGCGTCGTCTCAACGGATTTTGATGGTGCCCTATTTAACGTGAATGCGGCCGTCTCTAGAGCGTATCCCCAAAACGATAGCGGTAAATCAGTAAGAGACATCATAGATCGCACCATATCTAGTAAAGTACGATTACGACGTTCGGACACACCATTATGCTGTGGTGTTCCAGGTGGCGTGAGTTGCGAAACTATTCCACAATTTTTCAAATGTACACCAAACTCATAACTCAAATATTCTCCTCCACGATCAGATCATAGAAGCTTTATTTTCTTGTTACGATGATTTTCAACTTCACTCTGAAATTCTTTGAACTTTTCAAACGTTTCAGACTTATGTTTCATTAAGTAGATATACCCATATCTGCTTAAGTCATCTGTGAAGGTGAGAAAATAACGATATCCGCCACGAGCCTCAATATTCATCGGACCACATACATGTGTATGTATGATTTCCAACAAATCTGTTGCTCTCTCCATAGTACCGGAGAACGGTGTTTTGGTCATCTTGCCCATGACGCACGGTTCGCAAGTACCAAGTGATTCATAATCAAGTGGTTCCAAAAGTCCATCAGTATGGAGTTTCTTCATGCGCTTTACACCGATATGACCTAAACGGCAGTGCCACAAATAAGTTGCACTATCATTATCAACTCTGCATCTTTTGGCTTCAACACTATGAATATGTGTGTCACTACTATCGAGATTCAATAAAAATAGACCACTCTTTAAGGGTGCATGACCATAAAAGATATTACTCATATAAATAGAACAACCATTATTCTCAGATTTAAATGAATAACCGTCTCGCATCAAACAAGATCCAGATATAATGTTCATGCTTAATGCTGGCACCAAATGACAATTATTTAGGTCTAATATTAATCCCGAAGGTAGATGTAGAGGTAGCGTGCCGACTGCGATCACATCGACTTTGGAACCGTTTCCCACGCGCATCGTCACCTCGTCCTTAGCCAATCTTCGCTTAATCCGTAGTTCCTGTTTCGAGTTGCAAATATTAGCAACAGAACCAGTATCAAATACCCAGGTGCTATTGCGAGCATTAGTAAGGTACACATCAATAACATGTATATCACATATACCTTTGTTCACCTTGCCATCCTTCTTATCCGCCAAATACTTGGGGCAGTTCCGCTTCCAGTGACCAGTCTGCTTGCAGTAGAAGCACTCAGTTTCAGGCTTAGGTCCAGGTTTGGGTTTCTTCTCTTGAGTAGCAACTTGCTTGCTGTTCTTTTTGAAGTTCCCCTTCTTCTTCCCTTTGCCCTTTTTCTTGAAACTAGTGGTCTTGTTGACCATCAACACTTGATGCTCCTTCTTGATTTCTACCTCCGCAGCTTTCAGCATTGCGAAGAGCTCGGGAATAGTCTTATTCATCCCTTGCATATTATAGTTCATCACGAAGCTCTTGTAGCTTGGTGGCAGTGATTGGAGAATTCTGTCAATGACGCAATCATCTGGAAGATTAACTCCCAATTGAATCAAGTGATTATTATACCCAGACATTTTGAGTATATGCTCACTGACAGAACTGTTCTCCTCCATCTTGCTGCTATAGAACTTATTGGATACTCCATATCTCTCAATCTGGGCATTTGCTTGAAATATTAACTTCAACTCCTGGAACATCTCATATGCTCCATGACGTTCAAAACGTCGTTGAAGTCCCGATTCTAAGCCGTAAAGCATGGCACACTGAACTATCGAGTAGTCATCAGCTTTGCTCTGCCAGACGTTCATAACATCTGGTGTTGCTCCAGCAGCAGGCCTGGCACCCAGCGGTGCTTCCAGGACGTAATTCTTCTGTGCAGCAATGAGGATAATCCTCAAGTTACGGACCCAGTCCGTGTAATTGCTACCATCATCTTTCAGCTTTGCTTTCTCAAGGAACGCATTAAAATTCAATAGAACAACAGCACGAGCCATCTATCTACAATCAAGCATAAACAAGCAAGATACTATCAGGTACTAAATTTCATGATAAATTTAGGTTCAATTAATTTACTTAAAGAACTCCCACTTAGATAGACATCCCTCTAATCCTCTAAGTGTCGGGACCCTGATTCTAAGGTGTCGGGACCCTGATTCTAAGTCACACGATCTAGCATGTAACACCTCATATCACTTTGCGGCCTCACGCACGGTATCCCCACGGGTGTCGCCTTACCATGGCCCGGGACCGTTTGCGTCTTTTGGCTCACGTATATGATAGTGTCGCTAGCATCCATATGACAGAGAACCCGGGCCGACATGGCTAGTCGTGAACCCAAAGCGGCACTAACCTATGGGAACAGGCATACATGATTCACATCGAGCGTGTCGGTCAGCAGCGTGTGAATCCGGGCTGTAGCACTGCGCTAACAGGACTCCGGGAACCCGGGCTGTAGCAGGCTAGGCAGGACTCCGGATGTCTCCGCGTGACATTTACAGGAACGAAGTGAAACACATGCCGGCCAGTCAAGTGTCCTGAACAGTAGTGCTGGGCTAGCAGGACTCCGGTGAACCGGGCTGTAGCGGACTACTATGGCTCAAGGAAGCACTAGACTACATTTCCCCATAAGAGGCTGCCAGGATAAACAAACTAGAGTTGTCGGATCCCACACATAGCAATACACGTCACACGTACGCATAACATGCAAGTATGTGAGGTACAACATGGCATCACAACATAACGCAACTCATATAGATAAAGCTCAGAAGAGCCACATAGCATAAATACAAACAAGGGTCACATGACCATCATTCAGAGCATACAAGCAACAAGCGGAAGCATTACATGTCTGAGTACAGACAACTACAAATGAAAAAGGCCGAGAAGCCTGACTATCTACAAGTCCCTCCAAGGTACAAGATCGTAGCTGAGGTAACAAGCTATTCGTCGAAGTCCAAGCGGTACTATTAGTGAGACAGATGTCATCTGCAAAACATAAATAAAGCAAACTGCAAAACGTAAATAAAGCAAACGTGAGTACAAGGGTACTCAGCAAGACTTACGTCAGATCCTATCATACATGCATTTGTATCAAGAAGGTAATGTGGGGTTTAGTTGCAGCAAGCCAGCTTTGACTCAGTGGCTATCCTGTTCTACGACTATGAGAAACTTCTTTGAGGTGAGGCAGCGCACACGAGTCCACTGATCACCACATCAATACACTACTATGGATTCATCCCCGTCTCTCCTACGAGAAGGCCATCCATAGCACTCACACTTGTCTTGAGCATTTTAGAGTATCCACTTTAAGTTGTCTATGTACCACGTAAGCATCCAAGAAGTCCATAACCGAGGACACGGCTATTCGAATAGATCATGATAACCCTGCAGGGGTGTACTTGATCACACACGCTCTCACCACTTATCACCATGTACACGTCATGTATCTCGGCAACCTTCAAGCGGAAGCCTGGCGAGGGTGTCGGCCACGACCTGACTAACCACGCAAGACTCTAGTCCAGGTCTATCACCTATTTGGGTTCCATCTGCAAGGAGATCCGGCCGGGGTGTCGCTCACGGCCCCAAACGATGTGAGCAGGGTTCCCAAGCCCACCATCCGGGTGCCACTTGGTACACCGTGCCACCTGTGCCTCGTCTGTCCCGAGCCCACCCTGCCGAGTGCCACTCGGTAGAAAAATAGCACTACCTACAAACACCAGAAACTATTTGCAACTCCTGGACAGAGCTCAAGGCGGTTAATAAGTCGAGAGAGCTTGGAGCGCCCGGAGCCCAATGTGTGGTAGTAGCTAGTCATTGGACAACTTACACAGAACTCAGTTCTTAAGGACGGTCCCAATGAGACAACCCACCATGTACTCCTACATGGCCTCTCACCGCTACCTTTACCAAAACGTGTTCAGACGCTTAACTCTCATTACCAGAACATATCATAACATTCCAATTCATTCCCGATGAATCAGACCTGACACAACTCTAAGCAATAGCAGGCATGGCATGGCAAGAACACAACATGGCTCAATCAACTCCTACACATGCTAGTGGGTTTTAACTATTTACTGTGGCAATGACAGGTCATGCAGAGGAATGGGTTCAACTACCGCAGCATAAAGTAGCAGTTGAATTGTTGTTGTCCTAATGCAATAACTGAGAGCAGGAGCGAGAGAGTAGGATTGTATCAGAATGAACAAGGGGGGTTGCTTGCCTGGTAGATCAACAAGGAAAACACTGCTCCTCAGACAGGTACTCTGGAACGGTCTCCGAAGTAGTACCTATCGAGAAGGAACGGTGTCGACAATCAAACACAAGCATATGCAACATTATGATGCGTGAACATGGCATGAAGATGTGATGTTGTTTGAGCTAATGCAACTAGCATTCATTTGGTTAAAGTCCATTTGAACTAAAGATTCAGATGCAACTCCAAAATAAGCTCTTAAATATGCCATAAGTGTGTTTTCACATATACAGCATGTATAGGTTGGTTTGTCATGCATGAAAATGGTACAGATGGATAGATTGAATTTTTCTGATAATTTTTCATATATAAATTATTTCAATCTGAGCTATGGTTGAATTTATATGAATTTTTGAAGTTTTGAACATTTTCTGGAATTTCCTGTTTAAAAAATAATTCCAGAAAAAGAATAACTGCGTCAGCATGACGTCATCACTACATCAGCAGGTCAACGCGGCTGTCTAGGTCAAATCTGACACGTGGGGTCCACCCGTCAGTGTCATGGTTAATTAACAAAGGTTAATTAAATTTAAGCTAATCCTAAACTAGAATTAGCAGGGACGGGCCCCACCTGTCATTGAGCCAGGGGAGGTCAAACCCCCTGGTTAACTGGGGCTAACACGCCGGCGTTTAGCCGCCGGCGGCAGCAGACGCGGCGGAGGGCGCGGGATTCGCCCTCCGGCGACCATTCGGGCGGCGGAGACCACGGGCGAGGAGCTGAGGCTCACCCGCATCCAGGGCGGCATGCAGCAGCAGCGGGGATGGCCGGAGCTCACCGGAGCGAAGCTCGCGGCGGCGGCCGGAGCTCGGGCAAGTGCAGGCGCGTGGTTCCAGCGCACGGGAGAGCTAGTTAGGGGCTGCGTTGGACTCGTCGTTGCTCCAGGAGCACGCCGGAGGCACAAGCTTGAGCGGAGATGCACGGTGGCTGCCAGAGCAACGACCATGGCGGACGGCGGCGCTCGGTTATGGCGGCTGGCACGACTAGAGGGCGTAATCGAGCTCGGGGAGAGGGGGTTCCGATGCAGGAGCTCACAGTGGTTGCAGAGGCGTCGCCATGGGCTCGGGGGAGGCTCGGAGCAGAAGGCACGTTGGTGGCGATCTCCGGCGGCCGTGCGGAGAAGATGAGCTCGATGACGAGGCTTCAGGGCTTCCCGAGGCGCGTGACTTGACGGAGAGGTAGCCGGCGATGTGGCGGAGCTCCTGGGCGCAGCGGCAGGGCGAGGGGTGGCCGGTGGCCGCGGTGGTGCTCGTCGATGGCGGCGGGCGCGTTCGGACGCAAGAGAGAAAGCGAGGGAGAGGAGAGGAACGGGGGAGAGTGAGAGGGGTACGGGGCGTCGTGGCGACGTCCGGGCATTCCAGGGCGACGAGGAGGACGCCAGGCAAGCAGCTGCGTGCCGGTGCGCACGGCGTCGGGCACGGCTTCCCCTCTGCCTACTGGCAAGAGGAGGAAGACGGCTATGCCCCTGGTGGGCTGGGCCAGAGCAGAAATGGGCCGGCCAGAGGCGCCAGGTAAGAAGCCCAGGTAAGTCTCTCTCCCTTTTCTGTTTTCTTTTCTATTTTTCTGACATTTGTTTTGATTTAATAAAAATACTAAACCATTTTATTTTATTATGCCAATTTTTGTAAGTGCCAGTGGTATTATTCCAGAGCTCCTCAACAAATGGCACAATTTTTGGACATATAATATATATATAATTTATATATCCAAAGCAAATAATTACTGCATTGATTCCAAATGCCCAAAATAAATACTTATGAGCTCCTAAAAATATTGGTTTGATTTTCATCTCTGTCCAATATTTTTAGAGAACAACACGAACATTTTCTTGGACCTTTTTGGAGCAATTTTTATCTGGGTCATTTCCAGAAATGATTCTGAGGGTTTTACAAATCCCCATTTCAAATTTAAATGGAATTTAAACATGATGCACAAATGGCTAGCTGGTCTAGGACATACCAGAACGAGGGATGTGACAACTCGCCCCCACTCGGAAGAATCTTGTCCTGAGATTCAGGAGTCGGCGGAAAGAAAGCGGGGTACTCAAGTCGAAGACGATCTTCACGCTCCCAGGTAGCTTCTCTCTCAGAATGATGAGACCACTGAACCTTGAGAAACTTGATGTTATGACGTCGAGTGATACGCTCTGCTTGATCCAGAATGCGGACGGGGTACTCTCGATAAGTGAGGTTATCTTGGAGATCAAGCTTTTCGTGGTCCACTCCGCGGATGGGATCCGAGAAGCAACGCCTGAGTTGAGACACGTGGAAGACATCATGTACTCGAGAAAGATGTGGTGGTAGTTCCAACTGGTAGGCAACCTCTCCTTGTTTAGCGAGAATGATAAAGGGACCAATGTAACGAGGAGCCAACTTGCCCTTGATACCGAATCGATGGGTACCCTTCAAAGGGGTAACCCGAAGGTAAGCTTTATCGCCAACTTCATAAGCCACTTCCTTATGACTACGGTCATACTGGCTCTTTTGACGGGATTGGGCTGTTTTCAAATTCTCACGAATGATGTGAACTTGCTCTTCTGCCTCCTGGATCATATCCGGTCCAAAGAATTGTCTTTCACCGGTTTCTGACCAGTTCAAAGGCGTTCAACATCTTCGTCCATAAAGAACCTCAAAAGGAGCTGTCTTGAGGCTGGATTGGTAGCTGTTGTTATAAGCAAACTCGGCAAAAGGAAGACACTTCTCCCAATCCATACCGAATGAGATAACACAAGCTCTAAGCATGTCTTCAAGAATCTGGTTGACCCTTTCCACCTGACCACTTGATTGAGGGTGGAAAGCGGTACTGAAAGAAAGATGGGTGCCCATGGCAGTTTGGAAACTCTCCCAGAAATGAGAAGTGAAAAGACTACCACGGTCTGAATTGATCTCTAGTGGAACACCATGAAGTGACACTATTCGAGAAATATATAAGTCAGCGAGCTGACTAGCAGTGATACTCTCTCGAACAGGTAGGAAGTGAGCCACTTTGGAAAGACGATCAATGACTACGAAGATAGTGTTATTCCCTTTCTTGGTCCTGGGAAAACCGGTGATGAAGTCCATACCAACTTTATCCCATTTCCACTCAGGAATAACTAAAGGTTGAAGGGTGCCAGCAGGCCTTTGATGCTCTGCCTTAACGCGACGACAAACGTCATAGTTAGCAATAAACTAAGCAATTTCTCTCTTCATCCTAGTCCACCAGAACCTCTGGCGTAGGTCCTGATACATCTTAGTACTACCGGGATGAATCGTGAGAGGAGATTCATGCGCCTCCTTAAGGATTAATTGTCGAAGATGTTGATTCTTGGGAACCACCAAGCGACTCTCAAAGAAAATAACACCACGATCATCTATAGAGAAACTACCACCAACTCCTTTGTTAATGTTTCTCTCGATTCGGGAAATTCCCGTATCCTGCTTCTGAGCAGAGATGATTTGATCCACAAGAATAGGTTTCGCCACCAAGGTAGAAAGGAATCCGTGAGGAGCAAGGTGGAGGTTAAGCTTACATAATTCCTCATGGAGAAGTGGTTGGCCCTGCTGCAACATGAGATTGTTGCAATAGGACTTACGACTTAGCGCATCAGCCATGACATTATCCTTACCTGGGGTGTAGGTAATCCCTAAATCATAATCTGAGATCAACTCCAACCAACGTCTTTGCCTAAGGTTCAAATCTGGTTGGGTGAAGATATACTTGAGACTCTGGTGATCGGTGTAAAATCTCGCAACGTTTACCGAGAAGGTAATGTCGCCATGTCTTAAGTGCATAGACTACGGCTGCAAGCTCTAGATCATGTGTAGGATAATTCTCCTCATGTGGATGCAACTGTCGAGATGCATAGGCAATCACATGGCGATCTTGCATAAGAATGCAACCTAGTCCCTGTTGTGAGGCATCACAATAGATAACAAAGTCCTTAGTGAAATCCGGTGGCACAAGTATGGGAGCAGAAGTCAAGAGTCTTTTCAGTTCCTGAAAACTGTGCTCACACTGTGGGGACCACTCAAACTTTTTATCTTTCTTGAGAAGTTCCGTGAGAGGTTTGGCCACTTTGGAGAAGTTCTCAACGAAGCGGCGACAATAACTAGCTAGACCAAGGAAACTCCTAACTTGCTTAACTGTTTCAGGCGGAGTCCAATCAAGAACGTCCTGAACTCTTTCGGGATTGACAGCAATGCCCTTACCAGAGATTACGTGGCCGAGATAGGTCACTTCTGGCAACCAAAATTCGCACTTGGAGAACTTGGCATAAAGACGGTGCTCTCTGAGTTTTCCTAGCACAAGTCTAAGATGTTCGGCATGATCTTCCTCGTTCTTCGAGTAAATAAGAATATCATCAAGGTAAACCACGACGAACTTATCTAAGTACTCCATGAAGATCGAGTTCATCAAGCGAGAGAAAGTAGCTGGAGCATTAGTTAGACCGAAGGACATGACGGTGTACTCGTACTGACCATAACGAGTGAGAAAAGCCGTCTTAGGAATATCCCCATTTCTGATCTTGATTTGGTGGTAGCCTAACCTCAAATCCATCTTGGAGAAGACTGAGGATCCAGCGAGCTGATCATACAGGTCGTTGATCCTGGGGAGCGGATACTTGTTCTTTATCGTGACCAAATTAACGGGACGATAATCTACAACCATTCGGTCCGTACCATCCTTCTTATTGACAAAGAGAACGGGGCAAGCCCAGGGAGAAGAACTAGGAAGGATGAAACCCTTTTGCAAGGACTCATCAAGTTGTTTCTTAAGCTCGGCTAGCTCTAAGGGTGCCATCTTGTAAGGTCTCCTAGAGATTGGAGCGGTTCCTGGGATAAGATCTATGACAAATTCTACATCTTTGTCAGGTGGAATACCTGGCAGTTCCTCTGGAAAAACATCCGGAAAGTCACGGACTACCGGGATATCTTCAAGGTCTGGAAGAGGGTTGGCATTAAGAGAATAGAGTTAACGCTTTGCAACTCTAGTGGAGACGGTGACTATCTTGCCAGATGGGTGTGTAAGCTGAACAGACCTTGTGTAACAATCAATCTTGGCATAATGAGCTTTCATCCAGTCCATACCCAAGATGATGTTAATATCCGTAGACTTGAGGGCTATAAGTGACGCAAGGAATACAAGTCTGTCAACAAGGATTTCATTACCATGGCTTACACTAGAAGTTTGCCATTTGGATCCAGGGGTTTGAATTACTAGTGGAGAGGGCATATCACAAAAGGATATGTTGTGCAAGCTGGCATAACTTTCGGAAATGAAGGAATGAGATGCTCCGGTATCAAACAGAACCGAAGCTGGATGACAGTTGACAAGGAGTGTACCAAGAACGACATCCGGATCATCATGAGTGTCTTTAGCTGAGACGTGATGCACACATCCACGTTCAGTGGGAGCTGACTTGACACTAATCATATTGTGTGATGGCTTACCACGGCCAACAGACTTCTCAGGCTGGGGTGGAGCATAGTTGGTTTGAGAGCAGTCACGTGCATAGTGTCCTGGCTCTCCGCATGTGAAACAAGTCCCTGAAGTAGGACGTGGACCCGCATTGACAAGCGGTCTACCAATATGTCTGGGTGGAGCATACGGTTGAATTGGGTGAGGTTCCACATAAGATGGCCTCGGTGAATATCCGGGTGGAAGAGCGGAGTTCGGAACCCAAATCCGGCGCTTCTGCGAAGTAGAACCCGAGGAAGAAACCAAATCACGGGTGTGCTTACGAGACTCCTCGTAAGTGAGTTGAGCTGTTTCTGCGTTAATGGCCTTGTTCACAAGAGCCTGGAATGTATTGCAATGATGCAAGTGGAGATCACGACGCAACTTGGGGTTGAGACCCTTCCGGAACCTAGCCTGCTTCTTGGCATCCGTGGACACCTCTTCTGTAGCATAGCGGACGAGGTTCTCAAATTCTCTACTATAAGCATCAACAACCATCTTACTCTGAGTGAAACTACAGAACTCTTCTCTCTTGCGGTCAATGAGAGCCTGAGGAATGCGATGCTCGCGGAAAGCCTCAGTGAAATCCTTCCAGGTAGGTATCTGGCCAGCTGGAAGCATAGCCTCATAGTTCTGCCACCAAATACTAGCAGGACCTTCCAGGTGATAAGCAGCATAGGTGACCTTGTCACCTTCAGCTACGTTCGCAGAACGCAGCTTGTGTGTGATACTACGTAGCCAGTCATCTGCATCGAGTGGTTCAATGGAATGATGGAAGGTAGGTGGTTTCAGACCGATGAAGTCATGGATGAACACAAACTCTTTGTGCTGATGGGAGGTGTTCTCCTCAATACGTGCTAACAAGCGGTTAGACTCTCGCTTGTTCTTCTCAACCTCTAACATGAATGCTGCCAACGAAGACTGGTTGGGAGGATCCTCATCCCTACCATCTCCGTGGTTCCGAATACGAGCAACAGAACTTCGGTTAACCGGCAACATCCTGAAGAACCAACCAAGGGAACAAGGATGGATTCAGCATCATCATAAGGATGTAGATTATAGGACGAGAAAAATACTATCTCTTGAACTTCTAGGACAAATCCGGCAGCATAACGGCAGTAAAATGCTCGAAATGAAACATCCTGCAAATGAAGGGGTAGCACCATACTCAACGTCATCACTCAAGGTTCTGAGATATTACTAAACAGGCTACACCGGAGATACTCGAACTAGGATATGACTCAGATCAACCAAACCTTAGAGACTACGGAGTAGTAACACGTGATCCTGATAGACGGAAGAGAAAGCCTAGTTCCTTAACCCCGTAGGAAAGATAGGATGACTCAGATCAGAAGGCATGAGGCATAAGGAGTAAAAAGAGCCTTACGTTCCCTTCCACAATCAATTCCCCTATATAGCTAAAGAATTTCTAGACTCAACTTCGACCAGGTTGGCTTGGTAATCCTACAGGCAGTCAGGCTCTGATACCAAAGCTGTCGGGACCCTGATTCTAAGTCACACCGATCTAGCATGTAACACCTCATATCACTTTGCGGCCTCATGCATGGTATCCCCACGGGTGTCGCCTTACCATGGCCCGGGACCGTTTGCGTCTTTTGGCTCACGTATATGATAGTGTCGCTAGCATCCATATGACAGAGAACCCGGGCCGACATGGCTAGTCGTGAACCCAAAGCCGGCACTAACCTATGGGAACAGGCATACATGATTCACATCGAGCGTGTCGGTCAACAGCGTGTGAATCCGGGCTGTAGCACTGCGCTAACAGGACTCCGGGAACCCGGGCTGTAGCAGGCTAGGCAGGACTCCGGATGTCTCCGCGTGACATTTCCCCGAAGGGACAGACACAGGAACGAAGTGAAACACATGCCGGCCAGTCAAGTGTCCTGAACAGTAGTGCTGGGCTAGCAGGACTCCGGTGAACCGGGCTGTAGCGCACTACTATGGCTCAAGGAAGCACTAGACTACATTTCCCCATAAGAGAGGCTGCCAAGGACAAACAACTAGATTGTCGGATCCCACACATAGCAATACACATCACACGTACGCATAACATGCAAGTATGTGAGGTACAACATGGCATCACAACATAACGCAACTCATATAGATAAAAGCTCAGAAGAGCCACATAGAATAAATACAAACAGGGGTCACATGACCCATCATTCAGAGCATACAAGCAACAAGCGGAAGCATTACATGTCTGAGTACAGACAACTACAAATGAAAAGGGCCGAGAAGCCTGACTATCTACAAGTCCCTCCAAGGTACAAGATCGTAGCTGAGGTAACAAGCTATTCATCGAAGTCCAAGCGGTACTATTAGTGAGACAGATGTCTCATCTGCAAAATGTAAATAAAGCAAACGTGAGTACAAGGGTACTCAGCAAGACTTACGTCAGATACTATCATACATGCATTTGTATCAAGAAGGTAATGTGGGGTTTAGTTGCAGCAAGCCAGCTTTGACTCAGTGGCTATCCTGTTCTACGACTATGAGAAACTTCTTTGAGGTGAGGCAGCGCACACGAGTCCACTGATCACCACATCAATACACTACTATGGATTCATCCCCGTCTCTCCTACGAGAAGGCCATCCATAGCACTCACACTTGTCTTGAGCATTTTAGAGTATCCACTTTAAGTTGTCTATGTACCACGTAAGCATCCAAGAAGTCCATAACCGAGGACACGGCTATTCGAATAGATCATGATAACCCTGCAGGGGTGTACTTGATCACACACGCTCTCACCACTTATCACCATGTACACGTCATGTATCTTGGCAACCTTCAAGCGGAAGCCTGGCGAGGGTGTCGGCCACGACCTGACTAACCACGCAAGACTCTAGTCCAGGTCTATCACCTATTTGGGTTCCATCTGCAAGGAGATCCGGCCGGGGTGTCGCTCACGGCCCCAAACGATGTGAGCAGGGTTCCCAAGCCCACCATCCGGGTGCCACTTGGTACACCGTGCCACCTGTGCCTCGTCTGTCCCGAGCCCACCCTGCCGAGTGCCACTCGGTAGAAAAATAGCACTACCTACAAACACCAGAAACTATTTGCAACTCCTGGACAGAGCTCAAGGCGGTTAATAAGTCGAGAGAGCTTGGAGCGCCCGGAGCCCAATGTGTGGTAGTAGCTAGTCATTGGACAACTTACACAGAACTCAGTTCTTAAGGACGGTCCCAATGAGACAACCCACCATGTACTCCTACATGGCCTCTCACCGCTACCTTTACCAAAACGTGTTCAGACGCTTAACTCTCATTACCAGAACATATCATAACATTCCAATTCATTCCCGATGAATCAGACCTGACACAACTCTAAGCATAGCAGGCATGGCATGTCAAGAACACAACATGGCTCAATCAACTCCTACACATGCTAGTGGGTTTTAACTATTTACTGTGGCAATGACAGGTCATGCAGAGGAATGGGTTCAACTACCGCAGCATAAAGTAGCAGTTGAATTGTTGTTGTCCTAATGCAATAACTGAGAGCAGGAGCGAGAGAGTAGGATTGTATCAGAATGAACAAGGGGGGTTGCTTGCCTGGTAGATCAACAAGGAAAACACTGCTCCTCAGACAGGTACTCTGGAACGGTCTCCGAAGTAGTACCTATCGAGAAGGAACGGTGTCGACAATCAAACACAAGCATATGCAACATTATGATGCATGAACATGGCATGAAGATGTGATGTTGTTTGAGCTAATGCAACTAGCATTCATTTGGTTAAAGTCCATTTGAACTAAAGATTCAGATGCAACTCCAAAATAAGCTCTTAAATATGCCATAAGTGTGTTTTCACATATACAGCATGTATAGGTTGGTTTGTCATGCATGAAAATGGTACAGATGGATAGATTGAATTTTTCTGATAATTTTTCATATATAAATTATTTCAATCTGAGCTATGGTTGAATTTATATGAATTTTTGAAGTTTTGAACATTTTCTGGAATTTCCTGTTTAAAAAATAATTCCAGAAAAAGAATAACTGCGTCAGCATGACCTCATCACTACATCAGCGGGTCAACGCAGCTGTCTAGGTCAAATCTGACACGTGGGGTCCACCCGTCAGTGTCATGGTTAATTAACAGAGGTTAATTAAATTTAAGCTAATCCTAAACTAGAATTAGCAGGGACGGGCCCCACCTGTCATTGAGCCAGGGGAGGTCAAACCCCCTGGTCAACTGGGGCTAACACGCCGGCGTTTAGCCACCGGCGGCAGCAGACGGGCGGAGGGCGCGGGATTCGCCCTTCGGCGACCATTCGGGCGGCGGAGACCACGGGCGAGGAGCTGAGGCTCACCCGCATCCAGGGCGGCATGCAGCAGCAGCGGGGATGGCCGGAGCTCACCGGAGCGAAGCTCGCGGTGGCGGCCGGAGCTCGGGCAAGTGCGGGCGCGTGGTTCCAGCGCACGGGAGAGCTAGTTAGGGGCTGCGTTGGACTTGTCGTTGCTCCAGGAGCACGCCGGAGGCACAAGCTTGAGCGGAGATGCACGGTGGCTGCCAGAGCAACGACCATGGCGGACGGCGGCGCTCGGTTACGGCGGCTGGCACGACTAGAGGGCGTAATTGAGCTCGGGGAGAGGGGGTTCCAATGCAGGAGCTCACAGTGGTTGCAGAGGCGTCGCCATGGGCTCGGGGGAGGCTCGGAGCAGAAGGCATGTCGGTGGCGATCTCCGGCGGCCGTGCGGAGAAGATGAGCTCGATGACGAGGCTTCAGGGCTTCCCAAGGCGCGTGACTTGACGGAGAGGTAGCCGGCGATGTGGTGGAGCTCCTGGGCGCAGCGGCAGGGCGAGGGGTGGCCGGTGGCCGCGGTGGTGCTCGTCGGTGGCGGCGGGCGCGTTCGGACGCAAGAGAGAAAGCGAGGGAGAGGAGAGGAGAGGACCGGGGAGAGTGAGAGGGGTACGGTGCGTCGTGGCGACGTTCGGGCATTCCGGGGCGGCGAGGAGGACGCCAGGCAGGCAGCTGCGTGCCGGCGCGCACAGCGTCGGGCACGGCTTCCCCTCTGCCTACTGGCAAGAGGAGGAAGACGCTATGCCCCTGGTGGGCTGGGCCAGAGCAGAAATGGGCCGGCCAGAGGCGCCAGGTAAGAAGCCCAGGTAAGTCTCTCTCCCTTTTCTGTTTTCTTTTCTATTTTTCTGACATTTGTTTTGATTTAATAAAAATACTAAACCATTTTATTTTATTATGCCAATTTTTGTAAGTGCCAGTGGTATTATTCCAGAGCTCCTCAACAAATGGCACAATTTTTGGACATATAATATATATATAATTTATATATCCAAAGCAAATAATTACTGTATTGATTCCAAATGCCCAAAATAAATACTTATGAGCTCCTAAAAATATTGGTTTGATTTTCATCTGTGTCTAATATTTTTAGAGAACAAGATGAACATTTTCTTGGACCTTTTTGGAGCAATTTTTATCTGAGTCATTTCCAGAGATGATTCTGAGGGTTTTACAAATCCCCATTTCAAATTTAAATGGAATTTAAACATGATGCATAAATGGCTAGCTGGTCTAGGACATACCAGAACTAGGGATGTGACACTAAGTGATTACGTGATCCAAATCAACTAAACCATGTCCGATCATCACGTGAGATGGAGTAGTTTCATTGGTGAACATCACTATGTTGATCATATCTACTATATGATTCACGCTCGACCTTTCGGTCTCCGTGTTCCGAGGCCATATCTGTATATGCTTGGCTCGTCAAGTATAACCTGAGTATTCCGCGTGTGCAACTGTTTTGCACCCGTTGTATTTGAACATAGAGCCTATCACACCCGATCATCACGTGGTGTCTCAGCACGAAGAACTTTCGCAACGGTGCATACTCAGGGAGAACACTTCTTGATAATTAGTGAGAGATCATCTTATAATGCTACCGTCAATCAAAGCAAGATAAGATGCATAAAAGATAAACATCACATGCAATCAATATAAGTGATATGATATGGCCATCATCATCTTGTGCTTGTGATCTCCATTCTTCGAAGCACCGTCGTGATCGCCATCGTCACCGGCGCGACACCTTGATCACCATCGTCGCATCGTTGTCGTCTCGCCAATATTATGCTTCCATGACTATCGCTACCGCTTAGTGATAAAGTAAAGCATTACAGCGCAATTGCATTGCATACAATAAAGCAACAACCATATGGCTCCTGCCAGTTGCCGATAACTCGGTTACAAAACATGATCATCTCATACAATAAAATTTAGCATCATGTCTTGACCATATCACATCACAACATGCCCTGCAAAAACAAGTTAGACGTCCTCTACTTTGTTGTTGCAAGTTTTACGTGGCTGCTACGGGCTTAAGCAAGAACCAATCTTACCTACGCATCAAAACCACAACGATAGTTTGTCAAGTTGGTGATGTTTTAACCTTCGCAAGGACCGGGCGTAGCCACACTCGGTTCAACTAAAGTTGGAGAAACTGTCACCCGAAGCCACCTATGTGCAAAGCACGTCGGGAGAACCGGTCTCGCGTAAGCGTACGCGTAATGTTGGTCCGGGCCGCTTCGTCCAACAATACCGCCGAACCAAAGTATGACATGTTGGTAAGAGTATGACTTATATCGCCCACAACTCACTTGTGTTCTACTCGTGCATATAACATCAACATATAAAACCTAGGCTCGGATGCACTGTTGGGGAACGTAGTAATTTCAAAAAATTTCCTACGCACACGCAAGATCATGGTGATGCATAGCAACGAGAGGGGAGACTGTGATCTACGTACCCTTGTAGATCGCAACGGAAGCGTTTGGTTGATGTAGTCGTATGTCTCCACGACCCGACCGATCAAGCACCGAAACTACGGCACCTCCGAGTTCTAGCACACGTTCAGCTCGATGACGATCCCCGGACTCCGATCCTGCGGAGTGTCGGGGAAGAGTTCCGTCAGCACGATGGCGTGGTGACGATCTTGATGCACTACCGTCGCAGGGCTTCGCCTAAGCACCGCAACAATATTATCGAGGACTATGGTGGAAGGGGGCACCGCACACGGCTAAGAATATGATCACATGGATCAACTTATGTGTCAAGGGGTGCCCCCTGCCCCTGTATATAAAGGATCAAGGGGAGGAGGCCGGCCGGCCCTCTATGGCGCGCCAAGGAGGAGTCCTCCTCCTAGTAGGAGTAGGACTCCTACTAGGAGGGGGAAAGAAGTGGGGAGGGAGAGGGAAAGGGGGGCGCCGCCCCCTCTCTCCTAGCCCATATGGCCCATTACTTCTCCCCCGGGGGGGGGGGGGTTCCGGTAACCCTCTGGCTCTCCGGTTTTCTCCGAAATCACCCGGAACACTTCCGGTGTCCGAATATAGCCGTCCAATATATCAATCTTTATGTCTCGACCATTTTGAGACTCCTCGTCATGTCCGTGATCACATCCGGGACTCCGAACTAACTTCGGTACATCAAAACTCATAAACTCATAATATAACTTTCATCGAAACCTTAAGCGTGCGGACCCTACGGGTTCGAGAACAATGTAGACATGACCGAGACTCGTCTCCGGTCAATAACCAATAGCGGAACCTGGATGCTCATATTGGCTCCTACATATTCTACGAAGATCTTTATCGGTCAGACCGCATAACAACATACGTTGTTCCCTTTGTCATCGGTATGTTACTTGCCCGAGATTCGATCGTCGGTATCCCATACCTAGTTCAATCTCGTTACCGGCAAGTCTCTTTACTCGTTCCGTAATACATCATCTCACAACTAACTCATTAGTTGCAATGCTTGCAAGGCTTATGTGATGTGTATTACCGAGAGGGCCCAGAGATACCTCTCCGACAATCGGAGTGACAAATCCTAATCTCGAAATACGCCAACCCAACATGTACCTTTGGAGACACCTATAGAGCACCTTTATAATCACCCATTTACGTTGTGACGTTTGGTAGCACACAAAGTGTTCCTCCGGTAAACGGGAGTTGCATAATCTCATAGTCATAGGAACATGTATAAGTCATGACGAAAGCAATAGCAACATACTAAACGATCGGGTGCTAAGCTAATGGAATGGGTCATGTCAATCAGATCATTCACCTAATGATGTGATCCCGTTAATCAAATAACAACTCTTTGTTCATGGTTAGGAAACATAACCATCTTTGATTAACGAGCTAGTCAAGTAGAGGCATACTAGTGACACTCTGTTTGTCTATGTATTCACACATGTATTATGTTTCCGGTTAATACAATTCTAGCATGAATAATAAACATTTATCATGATATAAGGAAATAAATAATAACTTTATTATTGCCTCTAGGGCATATTTCCTTCAATCACCTCGTGGGGAAGTTAATACGACTCCAGCCCCGGAGCCTTCCAACTGCCTGGATCCGTCAAAATGGATGGTCCAATACGTATGATCCGGCTTTTCTTCAGGTGCTTGCATTTCCGGCCAATCATTGATGAAATCAACAAGTGCTTGAGACTTAACCGCTGTTCGGGGCACATACTTCAAACCGTACGGTCCCAGCTCTATAGCCCACTTTGCAATCCAGCCAGTTGCTTCCTGGTTCTGGATGATATCCCCCAAAGGAGCAGAACTGACCACTGTAATTGGGTGCCCTTGGAAGTATTTCTTAAGCTTCCGGCTTGCCATAAAAACTCCGCACACCAGCTTCTACCAATGCGGATACCTTTGCTTGGACTCAATGAGTACCTCGCTGATGTAATAGACCGGACGTTGAACCAGATGCTCCTTACCTGTCTCCTTTCGCTCCACCACAATAGCCACGCTGACCGCACGAGCATTAGCAGCAACATATAGCAGTAACGACTCCTTGTCAATGGGAGCGGCGAGCACAGGCGGATTGGCCAATTGCCGCTTTAAGTCCTCAAATGCTTCATCCGCAGCAGAACTCCAGATGAACTGATCCGTCTTCTTTAACATCTGATATAAAGGGATCGCCTTCTCCCCAAGGCAGCTGATAAACCAGCTTAACGCGGCAATCCGGCCTGCCAGGCGTTGAACATCATTGATACACTTCGGTTTAGCCAGGGAGGTGATGGCTGTGATCTTCTCCGGATTAGCCTCAATTCCCCTGTTGGACACCAGAAAACCCAATAACTTGCCCGCCGGTACACCAAAGACACACTTGTCCGGATTGAGCATCATCTTGTACGTCCTTAGGTTATCAAAGGTTTCCTTCAAATCGTCAATCAGAGTCTCCTTCTCCCTGGATTTAACTATGATATCATCCACGTAAGAATGTACATTACGGCCAATCTGCTTGTGAAGACAATTTTGTACACACCGTTGATAAGTTGCCTGGGCACTTTTGAGCCTAAAAGGCATAGACACATAGCAGAAGGCTCTAAAGGGAGTTATGAATGCCGTCTTCTCCTGGTCCTTAACTGCCATCTTGATCTGATGATAGCCAGAATATGCGTCCAAAAAACTTAAACGCTCACAACCCGCCGTAGCATCAATGATTTGATCAATACGGGGGAGGGCAAAAGGATCTGCTGGACAAGCCTTATTAAGATCTGTGTAATCTACACACATGCGCCAGGTGCCGTTTTTCTTAAGGACCAGCACCGGATTGGTAAGCCACTCAGGGTGAAAAACTTCAATAATAAAGCCAGCTGCTAAGAGCCTGGCTACCTCTTCTCTAATTGCCTTGCGTCTTTCTTCGTTAAACCGGCAGAGGAACTGTTTCACTGGTTTATATTTAGGATCCACATTAAGTGTGTGCTCAGCGAGTTGCCTCGGTACACCTGGCATGTCAGAGGGTTTCCATGCAAAAATGTCCCGATTCTCACGGATGAACTCGATGAGCGCGCTTTCCTATTTTGGATCCAAGTTGGCACTGATGTTGAACTGCTTGGACGAATCACCAAGTACGAAGTCAACCAGCTTAGTTTCTGCTGCCGATTTGAACTTCAGGGCCGGATCGTGCTCCGTAGTTGGCTTCTTCAACGGAGTCATGTCCGCCGGATCAACATTGTCTTTATAGTATTTCAACTCCTCGGTGGCACAAACCGACTCTGCATAAGCCGCATCTCCTTCCTCGCATTCAAAAGCGATTTTGCGGCTTCCGTGAACCGTTATTGTCCCCTTGTGACCCGGCATCTTGAGCTGCAAATACACATAACAGGGCCGAGCCATAAACTTGGCGTATGCCGGACGCCCAAACAGGGCATGATATGGACTTTGGATTTTCACCACTTCAAACGTTAATGTCTCCGACCTGGAATCGTGATCATCCCCAAAGGCCACTTCAAGAGCTATCCTACCAACGGGATATGCTGATCTGCCAGGCACTACACCGTGGAATACTATATTGGACGGTTTGAGATTCTTATCTGTTAGTCCCATACGACGGAAGGTCTCATAGTATAGGATGTTAATGCTGCTCCCTCCATCCATGAGCACCTTGGTGAACTTGTAACCTCCCACCTGAGGCGCCACCACCAGAGCCAACTGACCCGGATTATCGACCTGGAGTGGGTGATCCTCTCTGCTCCATATGATTGGCTGTTCAGACCAACGTAGATAACAGGGTGTGGCCGGTTCAATAGAGTTGACTGCCCGCCTCTGAACCTTCCGGTCTCGCTTGTCCAAGCTAGTGGTAAATACATGGTACTGCCCACTACTCAACTGCTTTGGTTGCTTTGGTAACCTGACTGTTGCTGCTGTTGGTTGTAACCACCCTGGTTGTTCTAACTATTTTGACCATTATGCCCGCCCGGATTACCATTAAATCCCGAATCGGAACTTCCTCCACCGTAACCCGGCCCGGATCCTGAGCCACCGCCAGATCCGTGATCATACCGGAAATTATTAGAATTCTTGAACTCCTGCATAATAAAAAAATCCTTCCAAAGGTGGTTTGCTGGCTCCTCCTTCGTCCCATGTTTTGGACAGGGCTGGTTTAGCAAATAGTTCAGGCGGTTTGGGTTGGGGTTGGGCGCTCCACTACGATTTTTCGGCCTGCCCTTGCGCCGCTGGCCATTGTCCTGTACGTTGGTATTAGCCACAAAATCCATGTTGCCATCCGCTTTACGCTTGCCTCCTCCGCCATTGCCTACCCAGTGATGCTGCTGACCTTTGGAGCTGCTGTTCTTCTTCCCCTTCCCTGTCTTGTCATCATCAGACTCGGTATCCTTGGTACTATCAGAATCAGCATATTTTACCAAAGCGGCCATGAGGGTTCCCATGTCGGTGCAATGACGCTTCATCCGTCCCAATTTCAACTTCAGGGGCCCAAACCGGCAGTTGCCTTCTAGGGTTAATACTGCGGTGTCAGCGTTGATGCGGTCTGAGGAGTGCAACACTTGTGAAACCCGGCGCACCCAATGAGTCGTTGACTCTCCTTCCTCCTGGACGCATGCAGCTAAGTCCACTATCGACATAGGCTGTTTACAGGTATCCTTGAAATTGTTGATAAACCGAGCTCGTAATTGGGCCCACGAGCTGATAGAATTAGCGGGCAAGCTTTTTAGCCAAGTACGGGCCGTTCCTTCAAGCATCATGGTGAAGTATTTCACACACGCCGTGTCATCCACATCAAGCATCTCCATGGCCATCTCATAGCTCTCTACCCATGTCTCTGGTGGTTGATCCGCCGTATTATTTGGTACCTTACGTGGGCCTTTGAAATCCTTGGGCAGGCGCGCGTTGTGTAAAGCAGGGACGAGGCAAGGCACCCCCAAAGAACTAGAAGTAACACCAGGTTCGATCGAAATGGTTGGACGAATCGGCGTGAGCTGCCGAGCCTGATGTTGTGCGGCTAACTCGGCCTCCTTGCGCGCTCGGGCCCGGTTCACCACTTCCTGAGCGTCATCAGCACCACCCGTCGGGTTGTTACCACGGGGTGCTCCACGTCGTTCATTACTCGACACTGCTGGTTCATCCATATGTCTGCTATAACTCTGGCTTGGACGGGGGGGGGGGGGTCGAGTGGATCCGGTCACGGCTGTACGAGTACGCTTCCTGTTGGGCCAAAGCTGTCCTCAGAAGTTCCTTGACCCGTCGCGTCTCTACTGCCTGTGGCGAGTCACCTTCAACTGGAATGGCCTCCAGCCGTGCAGCAGTGGCAACAAGGTTGTCCATTGGGTTGGAATAATGACCCGGGGGTGTTAAAGCATCCCGAGGTATAACGGTGTTTTGACGAGGCGGGTCCATCTGACGGGGCTGAACCGGCGCACCGGTCCCAGGGGCTTCTGCCTGGTTCCCCTCCAGCGGGTTGTTGGCTCTTAGTCCTGGAGTGTTGAAAAGGTCCCTGGCCTCGAAAACCGGAGGTAAGAGGGATCGGTGCTTCCTCCTCATGACTTCATGCGACGCGCTCTGGTCCAACATAAGCCTGTAGGCCTGTGCATCTAAAGCGGCCCGCTCTGCGGCCATCCTGGTGTCCTCAGCCGCCAGATCCGTTTTGGCCTGTGTGATTTGTTCCTTTACCTTTGCAATCTCCGTGTTGTGAGCGTCCTGATCTGGCGGATTAACTTCTGCCATAAGCACAGCCAACGCATCAAACAGTTCTGATAGAACCTGAGCCGGTGGGCGCACAGGGCCTCCTGCCCCGGCAGCTATTTCCGCTGCTGACCGGAGATCGCTGCCGCTGCTGTCGAAGAGTGAAGCGCTGCTTGTGTTCCGGTCATAAATATTCCAACCCGGTTAGGCAGATCAGAGGGGTCCAGAATACTGTCACCATCGGAACAGCTCTCAATCCGGCCATCTTGTAGCTGATAAAGAGATTCGGTTTCTCCGGTCGAAGAGTCGTCACCGGAACAAACGGTAGTTGCCCCGCGAATCTCCGATACATCCTCATAACTCCCTCCATGGATCATTCCCACGAAGGCACGCTTCATGGCCGGTTTAACCCGTGCGGATCGCGCACGCTGAGCCGTCTCGACGAGGTCGGCGCAGATGTCCGGCTCAGGGCCCGGTTCACCGATCTTGCCAATGAAAACGTGAATGCTACCAAAGGGGACCCGGTACCCGTACTCAATTGAGCCGGCCTCGGGGCCCCAGCCTGCGTCGTCGATGTAGAGTTTGCCGCGACGACTTTTAGTCATCCGGCCTACAGCGTAGCCCTTGAGTCCTTCAAAGCGGCCCTCCAAGAACCGGAAACCATCGTGCGATAGCCCCACGGTGGGCGCCAACTGTCGGGGGGTTGTCACGGCAGATGTCCTAGAGAAAGGACTTAGTCGTGGAGCCATCGCGACGGGTTAGCTTGAAGGGGTTAAAGCGGACACAAGGACGCAAGGGGAGTTTATACTAGTTCGGCCCCTTCAATGAAGGTAAAAACCTACGTCTAGTTGTGATGGAATTGATGGGTGTTTCGATGACTAGGGAGCAAACAAGCTTCGCCTATGTCTCGAGTTGTCGTCTCCCTCTTGAACCGCCACCGGGTCGCCCCCTTATATACACGGGTGACGCCTGTCGGTTCAGAGAGTCCCAACACCGGTTCATACTCGTATCCGGGTTGGTCTCTCCTTGTTCCTAACTTATAGTACAAGTATATATACAAACGCCGGTATACGGCTACAGGTTTTAAACCGACTACGGGCCCTAGGTCTTTACCTGCCTCTTTGGGCTTTAACACCTTTGAACTACTGATGAAGTTAATCCGGCCCAGGTAGGCCGGTTTACGCCCAGTAGTAATATCCCCAACAGCCTGCGTCCTCCAGATCTTCACACTACTACAGAGCAAGACTATTAACACCCCTCATCACACAAGGTTAGCTGGTAAGTGTGATAATTGCCAAAACATGATCGTGTGCGATGAGATACGCTCGAGCCGCTGGAGTGTGAGGTGACTTGCATCACATATGGTTACACGGAATGAACCATTTGTGATGTGCATTGTCACATCCATCAAGCTTGCACAAGAAATAAGGATGTCAGCGGATGCATGTCCGCTGACCTGCTTATTCCTTGGAGCTGAACTTTGAGCCTATTTGCTTGAAGTTATATTGCGTGAGTTACATTGAGTCAGTTAAAAAAAGTATCATAATATAAGAAATAGGACTGAGAGGCATATGAATTCTCTCAACAGCTTATCAAGAACTTTATATATCCCTAACAAAAAATTAGTGGATATCACCAAGAAGAAGCACAGTGTCTAACTGAACCATTCAGCCTCTTATTATTTTGAGCAAATAGGCTCACAAAAAGTAAGTGCAGTCATGGATGTCACTTGCCATCTATCAGCCTGCTTAAGTGAGTTCAGTTGTAGAGTGTTCCTTGCGGTTCAAAGAAGGCATGCAAACATCAAATGAGCCTAGTTTCCCAAACCAACTTCTATGTGACAACTAATTTCAGATAACCTTTCTAACATTTGGAGAAGGGACATATAGCTCAGGAGCACACCACGGATTCTTGTTCATTCAAATAAACGGCTTTTGCTGACTTCCTCTATTATAGTGTGATAGATAGATCATGTGCTAAGTGTTTTGAAAAGAGAAGTTACTTTGCCGTTGAAAGAATAAAAAATGAAGCACAAACCTTTCTCGCCGAGTCCGATGTGGTGAACTCCTTCCATAGATCCTACGGACAAAGATGAACACAAAGCTCTGTCGGTCCAGGAAACAGGCAGAGATCAATGTGAGTAATCCAAACCAAACCAAGAGCTCAGGCAACGGTGAGCACTCACCTTGATCTTGTCGAGCTTGCCCTTGTTCAGAACCTTGAAAACGGCGAACCCAGTGGGCGTCTCAAACAGCACCAACATCTCCACCTAAACCGCAACTCAACCCACCTGGATCGCAAGGACAGCCACACAACCAAATCAAAACAAAGACAAAAAAATTCACAAAACAAAGTAGGGTACCAGTGGCTGGGACGTTCCTTGTTCGTCCAGGTACACGGTACACCCCGGTCAAACTAACGAAACACGAGAGGAGTAAGCCACTGCCCAGCAAACTTACCACGAGGGAGAGAGTAGAACAACTCCCTGCAAAGGTAAAAAAGATAAAACAAGAACAAGAGTCAGTCATGAACAGAGCGTCAAGGAATCCATAGACCAGCATGGAAGAGACTTTCACACAAAAGAAATAACTCACCCACGTACATTTGCTTCCCACAATCCCTGCAAATTGAAGGAACACAAACAACAGAGGAAAATATGGGGAGAGGAGGAGAATGAGTAAGCCGAGCAAGCACCAGTGGCGAGGTTTGTAGGAGTCGGGATGAGAGAGGAGATGAAAGCCCCACTGTTCTTCCCCTGCTGCTCCTTGCGCCCCACGCCGGCCTCTTCTCCATCCCGCAATGTGTGCGGATCCTAGAGCTCGGGCCTCGTTGCTCCCCCACCGGTGGCCTCCCGGCCATCGCCTGCTCCTCCATCCCAGCGGGAAGACCCCGCCTCCTGTCGGCTTGTTGACGCCGTGCTCCCCGTCGGCTTCCTGCATGCAGGCTCACCAACGGGCGTCCCCTGGCTCGCGGTGGCGGCGGACCCTGACCTCTTGCGCGGCACCCCGGCAGTGGTATGACGCCGCAGACGAAGGCTTCCAAGTGGAGTGGAGGAGGGAGGTGTGCCGGGCGCGGCGGGGACGATTTTTATCTCCCGCTGGATGACCCGGTCAATATGCACGCGGAAGAAAACAAGCCCAGCTACCGTTGTGTGGGACCATCAGCCAACAAGGCCCACCCGTCATATTTCGCGGGGCGGGTTCATACGCGTCAGTCCATCCTCTATCTTCCTCTAGCCAATCGCAGACGAGACACAGCCAGCGGGTTCATACGCGTCAGTCCATCCTCTATCTCCCTCTAGCCAATCGCAGACGAGACACAGCCAACAGATCCTCATCACACGAAAGTAAACAACCCAAGCGACGGATTTGTGGGACCAGGATTCATTGCGGACCACCAGTCATTGTGTGTAAAGGTAGCGGCAGGTGTGCAAGCGTCAGGCCATCTGCTCGGACTGCTCCCCCCAACAGTTGAAAATGCACCCACGACGCGCGGCGTGCGCGGAGAGGCTCGTCTGCGCACCCGATAAGCGCTCGCCCAGCCAATCACGTGAGAGGCCGAGCCCATAGGTCATGGTCCGCTATGAACTCACCGCACGGTCAAAACAATTCCAGCGAAGATCAAACGTCTACCAACGAAAGAAAGAGCAGTTTCACCAAGATCCAACGGCAAAATCAAAGCAAATCGAGGGACAACAGTGGAGACGAATTGTCCAGCCTTCGCCTTGTACAATGGGAGGTGCTTAGGGAAGATGCTTAGAGAAATAAACCAGACTTTTCTTAAGCACCGATGTTTATTTGTATAGGATAGACGCTTAACTAAGCATCTCTCCTGTAGAAATAGGCACCGGTGCTTCAGAAAATCTCGGTTTCTTTTTCTAAGCACCCCTCTAAGCATCTCCCATTGTACAAGGCCTTATAGGTTAGAATGGACTGTCACTATGAATCTTCACCTGTTCCGGGCAGAGTAGGTCCATAGTGACAGTCCACATTCCCCACAATGAGAGCAATGATGGCTGCCGGCTCTTTTTGTTAATCCAGCTAAATTATTTTTGACTTTTTCGTCTGTGTGAAAGCACTTTTTTCACATCCTTGAAATGCGCCCAATTTAGCATGGAAAATCCTATATGATGTCTTTGCGACATGGGAGGGGGGGACGAGGGAGGGACAGGCCCTACCACCGGGAGCATAAGTTGAAATGTTGACACTGAAAACCCTCGTAGGCCTTTTGCAGACGAGGGAGGGACAGGCCCTACCACCGGGAGGAGGGGGGGGGGCGAAATTATTTCGGTGGCATGCCTGATCCAAGCATTTAAATCCTAGGAAAATCATATGATGCCTGTAATTATCCATCATTTTGTTGAGATACTCGACTGCTATCTGGGCAGTGTAAGTGCTTCCCTGTGATTTCTCTTATGGATTAGCATTATTTCGAGAATGTACTACTATTGTTTTGACTGTCTTTTTCATAATTTCTTTAGGTATGCGAGCTGGATTTGATTTTGATATTCAATTTCCACAAGGTAATCTCTTTCACATATGTTGAAATGTTGACACTGAAGACCCAGGACTGGAGTTATATGCAATTTCTTGCCAGACTTATGCCATTTTTGTGAGTCATGGGCTCATTTTCATGAGTACATGGGGAAATTTGCAGGCCTACTACGTACTGGATGAGATTCTCATTTCTGGTGAGCTTCAGGAATCTAGCAAGAAAAACTTTGTTAGGTTCCGCGCGCGAATTACTCCATTACAGATGATTTGAGTTCAGATACATGGATTTGGGGAAGGAGGGAGGAGGAAGAACAGCAGGTAGGAGAAGATAAGGGTAAGGAGAGAGCCGCCGTTGCCTTTGCCTGATCCAAGCCCGGATGCCTCTTCGCTGCTTCCTACGTGGATACTTGTAGTCAGGCCTCCCTTCATGTGGCACTCAACCAGGCCCGGCCCATGGGCTGCTGTGGCCGTAATTGGGTCGCTGACAAACTTTGCAAGACTTATTGCTGCCCAGGTATCCTCACCACCGGCTAACACAAATTCTACTTTCCATGATTAGTTATAAGGGCGTATAACTTCGGGTATTAAAATCTTTCTGTTCATTCATGTCCTGACTGGACCTCACCTTCTCTCCTATGGTTCAGTATAGCTCATTTCTGTGCTTAAATATTAGGATAAACAACATCGTCTTCTAAAATCTATTCTGTTACCGCTTGAATTACTTTGTGCTTTCAATATAGTTTGTACAAAAATAAAAACGCTGTACAATAGAAATTGCAAAACCTGTGTTGGACTGCTCTTGAGAAGTTCATAGTTTCCTATTAACAATTTGCTTCCCTGCTTTCACAGGATTCATTGGTAGAGGCTGCTAAAGAGGAAGCTGGCTCCATCAGTAACATCATTGCCCAGGCTACGAAATAAAAATCTGCGTCTTATGATCCCTGCCCCTCCGCTCTTCGGTTTATGTTTATGTTGGTAAATTTGATGTAATAGCTCCTTTGCTGTATCCATTTTCCCAAATAAATATGACTTCCCGGATTCCACCCCGTTCAGAATGAGTGATATGTAACTACTCCCTCCGTCCGAAAATAATTGTCTTTTGATGACAAGTATTTTCGGACGGATGGAGTACAATGTATGTGCTCCTTTGCAATTGAATTGGGATCTTCAAAAGATAAAGCTGTTATGGAGACTGTTCACCTGTCGTGTTAGTAGCAGGTTTATTTAATGTGAATTGTCATGACATAATCCGGCAGTGCATTCTCTTGTGGTTAAGCACAATGGTTGTTTGGGCCGTGCTCAGGTTGTCCTTCCGAAATAAATTAAATAAAAAGGTTGCCCGTAGTACAACTCTAGCATCTTAGCTATCTCTGGTTATATATTACACTGGTCTTGCTCTCTTCCCTTCTTACTTGCTAGGCTTTACAATATCCACAGGCTTTAGTCGGACGAGGATCCCTTCCCGTACGGCAGGGTGCCGTTCCATCACTGACACATGGGCCCGGCTGGAACTTGGCCCACCTGTCAGTGGCCCAACGGCAGGTGCCGTACATCAGAGGAGCTCCCTCTGCTTTGGTCCAGCCAGTTTTTCCTCTTCCCTGATTATCCTAAGCTTTCTAGGAGTGACAACTGTCAACTACTTTATTTCAAACAAGATGGTTTGTTGGGGATGGAAGGTACCAGGATTCCGGAGAACAGGCATGATATACCACAAGGTTGAGACATTTGCCTGTCATGTGCTGACAATTTACATGACACTTCCGCGGCAGGAATATCTTGCGATCTTAGGTAAAAATAATGCATAGTTCTAGGACTGAAGCTATGCATCAAGTTGTGTAAAAGAAAGAAATAGGTCTAGTTTACCAGTTAGTAGTGCTGAAAAGGAGTGAGGCATCCAGTTGGGTGTGCCTTACATACACATATGTGGTGAAAGCCTAACATTTTGGAAGTGTAATGCATAGTTGATGTCCTGCTTACCTGCATGACGCAGGCTAAATAAACTCTACACTGACTGATGGGATACGATTGGTATGCTTAGCGATCCGCTTTATCATTGGCGATTATTCTCGTGACATAAAGAGGCTTGTGACATGAAAAGGAGAGAAGGGCTATATTTGAACGTGATCATAGTCCACATAACTATGAAGGTGCTCTGTATAATCAATCATTGAATCACACATAAATAAGAAGATGAACCCATTTTGTCAACAAAAGTAATCAACTATATGGCATGCAAATTATATGAGAGAATAACCGGATTTATGCTTCATGTTGCCAAGAGCTGATACATTGTGAGTCAAGGTATTTGAATTACATAGATAGCATGAGTCGTATGCTCGATTTATTGCGATAAAAAATAAGATGCCTAAGATAGGACTCATCGTCATTCACTGTACTAGATCATTATACTGACCAATAGTGAACCCCTTGCTATATTATCAATTGGCTTTTGCACCTGCAAGATGCCTAAGATAGGACTCATCGTCACTCACTTTACTAGATCATTATCCGGACCAATACCGAACCCCATGCTACATTATCAATTGGCTTTTGCGCCTGCAAGTTGCAACAATTCTCTAAAATACTAGCAACTGTTTCGAGTTTATACTAGAAGCATGTCATTTTGCGTTCTTATTTATTTCATGATTCTTCACTATACATATCTCAGAATTGTTCTAGAAGGAGGGAAAATGATTAGCAGTGTCAGGAATGTATGCAGTGAAACAGGGACTCCAAGTTCCGCTGGTCGTCAAAAGCAGATACTACAACTAGCTGGCACCTACTCCCTCTGTCCCAGAATATAAGAACGTTTTTGACACTATGCTAGTGCTAAAAACGTTCTTATCTTTTGGGATAGAGGGAGTAGCATATAAGAAGCATATTATTACTTGACCTTGCTCTGGTTCCTCAAAGGTGGCTATGTCGTTCCTTAGCTTCTGAGAAACTTGTGTTGTACGTAGATAAATTGTATTGCTGATACCGAATGATAATGACTTTAATTAGTGTGCTAGGCCAATGTTTTAAAAAAGGAACTACGGGATACATACGAACTATCATTGCTTAAAGATCCTGAAAAAAATTCATTGCCTAAAGAAATAACTATAAAAACTAAGTATGTTACATTTCATAAACACAAGATTGCTTCTTCACAAAAGTTATATATCGATCAACAGTTAATATTACAATTATATTATACATAACACTCAATTAACATGATAACTCACAATCAAGGTTTTAATAAAGAGAACAAATCTCAAATGTCAAGAAGATCAACTAAACATCACTGGCCATAAGAAAGAAGATTGACCCCTGCCTCGTCCTCAAACGATTCCTCATCATAAGGAAGTCCTTTCACACGGCTCCGCGCTTCCTATTCAGCGAGCACCGACGACCAGTCCGCCGCTCTACTAGACCTGACCAAGGGGTCAATCCATGGTCGTGGCCGGCGGGTCGCCCCGATGCCTCATGGTCTATTGTACAACGATAGAAAAGCATACCCATTAGTTTGGTATTGATTTGGAATTGCCAAGCCAGGTACAACCAATTTAGTGGAATTTCTTGAGCTAGTGGATTTTCTCAACCATGTTATGGATTCAAGACTGGTACGGTCCCATTTAAAGGATAAAGAGTGTTACGATCAGCCAATGTGGCGTCGCGGAAGAGCAGAGAACCAAGGGGGACGAGCGGACATGCGGATAGATCGTTCGTGCCCGGGTTTGGCCATGGAATGGGGAAGGGCAAGGGAAATGGAAGGAAAATAGAGTAGCAAGGCTACCCCCCGGAGAAACTGAACAAACGCGACCGGTTGTCAAATAAAAACCGCCTGTACTGACGAGAAATTTGAGGCGGTTAGAAAACATCAACCTCCTCTACTTTTTTTTTGCAAGTGGTTTCATTGTTCTAACAGCCTCCGAAGTTGTCCATAGTAATTTAGACTGTCTACTATGGGCGTCTTTACAGGCAACTTTGACTAGCTTGTTCACAACCGCCTTTGATATATGCCCGCTCTTAATGCTCATTTTTCTACTAGTGTTAGTTGAATTTCTTGAGGTAGTGGATTTCTCACTCATGTTATGGATCCAAAGTGTTAAGATCCCATTTCATCACGATCTTTTCTATGGTATCTCTTTCTTGACACAGGTTTTCGCTCCACTTTATATATAAAGAAACACGGTTGAACTGATACAATGATGATGATGAGACCCTCTTACAAGAAGATCAATGATAAAACATGAGTACATAAGTAACCTCACTGCATCAAGAATCAGCCAAGACTACTGACTAGAAATGAAACACACCTTGGGATATCAATGGGCATCGTTGCATCGCACACACCAAGCTGTCACTGAAGAGGACCAACTGCCTTGTCACTCCAAGCCAAGTAGTGCTGATCCTGCCTGCGGGCAGCAAGGACCGAGAACGATTACCATGAGGACACAATGTATAATATAGGAGACAAACAAGACCGTTGCATGCCAGAGTCGAAGAAACTTGGTTTCCAGATAGAAGCTTGCCCAAAGCCGCCAACACACCGTGACTAAAAGGTATCTAAGCTCCACGACAACATCCCCAAGAGGGAGAGGCACTATGAGTCACCACCACCATCGAGACTGAAAAGAAGGACGAGGGTTTCCACCAGAAGCCCTGACATGGAAAGGGGAAGTACAACGATGCCCCTAAGAGGAACGTGACATCCCAAGGCATCGCCGCCATGACCTTAGTGCTAAGCTTTCCGTCAAAGTCTCATCCATGCCAAACCAAGGTACCAAGGTCATCAATTTACCACGAGTCATGCCTGTTTGGTGACCATTAGGGAAAGGGAATGGGAATTTACATGAGGGAGTTGTATAGGGATTAAGAATGGGAAATAGATTTTTACTCTTATTCCTTTGTTTGCTATAAGATGGGAATTAGACTGGGATGGAGCATGAATTAACAGAGTACCCCATGTAAAGAAATCAGTGGAAATTGGCTCTCTCAACTCCCATTGCTCTTAGAATAAAAAAAAAATAAAGAACTCACATTGCTCTTCCCACTTAAAATCCCATTACTTCTAATCAATCCAAGGACTTTTAATCTCCTCACCCCTCAAATTCCATTCCCTATCTCTGATTCCCATGAACCAAACACGCTGGAGATCTGGGCTCCACCCCTTGCAGAGTGACGTCGCCGGGAATCACCCACTATTACTCCCCTTCTTGCTAGCACAACCAAGAAGAGCGGCCACCATCACAGCCATGTTGCCTGCCGGAGGGCCAACCATGACATCCATCACCCAGGGCCGCCGATGGCAACCAAAATCCTGGGTCTCAGCCCATCGGTAGACTGTGTGCTTGCCAGCCGCTTGAGGAAGAGATGTAAGGTGCCTCCTTCCATCCCTGATGCGACATCAGGCACCGGGCACAATGGATTTGGCAAATGAGTCGCCCACACCGGCGTCCAGCCGATTCCAAATCGATCCAGGAGGGGACGGGTCTCAAGTGGCTGAGAAGCAGCGGCCACAACCAGCTTGACCACGACCCTTGCATGACCGAACGAAGATCCACCAGCAGCTGATACGTCTCCATCGTATCTATATTTTTGATTGTTCCATACCAATATTATACAACTTTCATATACTTTTGGCAACTTTTTATACTATTTTTGGGAATAACATATTGATCCAGTGCCTAGTGCCAGTTCCTGTTTGTTGGATGTTTTTTGTTTCGCAGAAAATCCATATCAAACGGAGTACAAACGGGATAAAAACTGACGGAGATTTTTTTGGAATATATGTGAATTTTGGGAAGTGGAATCAACGCGAGATGATGCTCGAGGGGCCCACGAGGCAAGGGGGCGCGCCCCTGACCCTCGTGGCCACCCCGTAAGGCAGTTGGTGCCCTTCTTTTGCCGCAAGAAAGTCAATATCCGGATAGAAATCTGAAAGGATCGATATGGTTGACTAGAGGGGGGGAGGGTGAATAGGCAACTAACAATTTTTAGCTTTTCTTTAACAATTTAAACTTTGCATCAAAGTAGGTTGTCTAGATGTGCAACTAGGTGAGCAACCTATATGATGCAACAAGGATAGGAACACAAGCAAGCAAGTGATATGATACAAATAAGCTTGCACAAGTAAAGGCACGAGATAACCAAGAGTGGAGACGGTGGAGACGAGGATGTGTTGCCGAAGTTCCTTCCCTTTGAGAGGAAGTACGTCTCCGTTGGAGCGGTGTGGAGGCACAATGCTCCCCAAGAAGCCACTAGGGCCACCGTATTCTCCTCACGCCCTCACATAATGCGAGATGCCGTGATTCCACTATTGCTGCCCTTGGAGGCGGTGACCGAACCTTTACAAACAAGGTTGGGGAATCTCCACAACTCAATTGGAGGCTCCCAACGGCACCACGAAGCTTCACCACAATGGACTATGGCTTCGCGGTGACCTCAACCGTCTAGGATGCTCAAACACCCAAGAGTAACAAGATCCGCAAGGGATTAGTGGGGGGAATCAAATTTCTCTTGGTGGAAGTGTGGATCGAGGCCTTCTCAACCACTCCCGAACAAATCAACAAGTTTGATTGGCTAGGGAGTGAGATCGGGCGAAAATGGAGCTTAGAGCAATAATGGAGCTTAGGGTTGGAAGAGATGAGTCAACGGGGAAGAAGGGGACTCCTTATATAGGTAGGACAAAGATCCAACTGTTACCCACCAACCAGCCCGCGGCCAGCGGTACTACCGCACCAGGCTAGCGGTACTACCGCAGGGCTGCGCGGTACTAACGCTTGCTACCAAGCGGTACTACCGCACGGCCATGCGGTACTACCGTACAGGCCCGCGGTACTGCCGCAACCCCAGCGACAGCAAGGTCAGATCTGACGCGCAGGAGCTGAGGGTGGTACTTCCGTGAGCGTGGTACTACCGCGCCTCCATGCGGTACTACCGCGAGGCAGAAATCCCCTAGCCAGGGGGGAGGAAACATCCGTGCCTACTTCCGCAAAGAAATAGAAGAAGCAAAAACACGACACAGTAGTACTGCCGAGGGGCGGTACTACTGCCTGAAAACATAGCGCGGTACTACCGCGGAGCGAAAGCGGTACTACCGCGGTAGGTGCGGATGTAAAAAATTACATCCGCCCCTACTACCGCGAAGTAGCGGTACTAGCCTGGTGGGCAGCGGTAGTGCAGCTCCAGGGGAGCGGTACTACCATGGGCACCTGCGGTACTACCGCGCCACCACACAGTACTACCGCTGGTGCCTACAGTACTACCGTTCACTAGGAGCAGTACTACCGTGACCCAACTCAGCAGCCAGAACCAGGGAGGCGAGAAAGCGGAGGAAGCTCCAAGGGAAAAGGAGGGGACAAGAAGGAGACGTGTACGTGATGATTCCACCCAAACCTTTCCGACGCGGACCCCCTCTTAATAGTACGGCTTTCCTACGACTCAAATCCACCAAAAAGAAACGTAGAAAAGACGCCATCTTCAACAGTCTTCGAGGGGCACCCAACCGTCTTGTGCCTAGCGATGAAATGTCTGGGATACTCAAGGCACACGATTAGTCCGCAAACGCGTTGTCATCAATCACCAAAACACCTTAGGGATAAATATGCCCTTACAATCTCCCCCTTTTGGTGGATTGATGACAATACGGGATTTGCACATGGGAAATAATATTAAGCAACCGCAAACCCCTCCTCTCTAGAATATAGACGGGTTCCCCCTAGATGTGTGCCACCTAGATGAGTGCTTTGGACTGCACGGCACACATACTAGGATCAAAGCTCCCCCTATATTATAGAGACAAGGCATATCTAGTAATAGGAAGGCTATCACTAGATAAGATAGCACAAACATAAGTTAACTAAGATAGATAGAGTGCATATGTCTTACACCATATGTAGGATAGGTCTCGAAGGCACAAACCAAACAAAAGCAAACGAGGTCCAAACGACAAAGCAAACAAACACACCAAGCACGACACAACGCAAATCTCTACACTCTCTCCCCCTTTGGCATCGAGATGCCAAAAAGGCAGAGAGGACACCTACACACACGGGGTGGCTCAGGCAGAGAAGGCGTCCCACTGCTCCTCGTGCTCCTCGTCAGACTCAGCGGCGGGGACGGTCTCCTCGATGTCTTCCTCTGAACTGGTCCACTTGTATCCCTGCTTCGACATCCAGGCAGCCTCAGGCGTGATGACGTCCTCAGACCCGCCAGACACATCCTCTCCAAAGAGCCTCATAACCTTCTTGTCACGGCGGCGACTCTCCTTGTCTGCCATGTGAGCCCTGTACTGTCCCTTTGCCTGCATGCAGAAGAGAGTCTTCATCTTGTCCTTTAACTTCTTGGCCCACGACAGCTCAGAGGAAGGTGTGGTGGACCTAGCAGCACGGTCCTCAGCAATATTCTTAGCAGCAGCCTCCTCCTCACCAACAGCCCTCCTAGCAGAAGAGGCCTCAGCACGGGTAGTGGTGTTGGCCCAGTTGGGCTTGACGCGGAGGCTGATGGACTCATGGCGAATCCAGTCTGGAGCAAGGAACTCATCACCAGGGTACATCTTCTCCCAAGTGGTGGAGAGCAGCAGAAACCGGTACGGTCCATAAATAGGTACCTTGCGAGTGAACACCGCAAACCGAAGCTCACACCACATGATGTGTGAGACATCAAGTGGCCGAGTCTGAGATGAACGTGCCTCTGCACACAAGAGCAACATGTCCACTAGATAGGCATGAACCTTGTCCTTGTCGCCAATGCGTGGGAACAGAGTGTTGCGGAAGATGCGATGCATGATATCCAGAAAGGAGTTCAACACCCAAGTTGACTTGCCATTGGGGAGCACCTTCTCAACAAGGAAAGGCTGAAGCAGGTTCTTGTTGGCAGACTCAGAGTTGGCGTGGGGGCGAACACCAATGGGGGTGTGAATCCCGTCATCAGGAATGTGAAGCAGATCCTGAACTCCTTCCATGTAGCAGACAGCTGACGGCCGTTGGTCATCCAGGTCATCCTCCGCTCATCCCCGGGATGAAAGTAAACTGAGGCAAAGAACTGACAGATAAGCTCAGGGTCATAGTCAAGGTGAAAGGAGATCACCGGCTCAATAGGCAACTGCTCCACCAAGTCCAGAGCCTCTCCAAAATAGTCAGGAAACTTGTCCTTCCGCATGTAATTCATGTCTATCCACTTGACATCCACGAAGGTATTCTGCTTGTTCTTGATCACATCCAGATAGATGAGAGCATGTTGCTTGGTCCAGAACAACTCGGTGCCTCTGAGGATAGCCCGAGGATTCACATAGGGATTGATCTTCCGGCGTTCGACATACTCAGTGATTGAAATCTTGTCCATGCCCTTAGCAGGTTCCTTTTGCTTGCTGGCAGTGGTCTTGACATTGCGTTTGGGGGCGTTGGAGCCCTTTGGGGCTTCATCTTGGGGGTTGCGCAGACGCTTGGAGCCAGTGTCACGACTGGGATTGGAACGGCGAGAGCCACCACTTGAGACACAAAACGCAAAACACCCACGACAAACAAGAGGGATCAATGCAAAGACCACAACAAAGCAAAAGAAACATGCAGAAAGCACACAAGATAATTGCCTAGAGAGAGATTTGACCCCTACTGTAGTACTGCCAAGTGCTGCGGAACTAAGATAGTAGTACCGCTCTTAGTCGCGGTAGTACCGTGTAAGGTCACGGTAGTACCGGGTTTAGGAGCGGTAGTACGAGCTTAGTGCCTCAGCTAGCGCGGTAGTACCGCGTCTGATGAGCGGTAGTACCGCACGAGCTAGCGCGGTAGTACCGCACCTGACGGGCGGTAGTACTGCACGAGCGGTAGTACCGCACATGAGACACGGTAGTACCGCACCGCGTCAGATCCGAACAAGTTCAAATCTGAGAAAAGCCCGCGAAACTGCGGCGGTACTACGGTTGGACAAATCTACCACAAGACAACATATCAAGTATGATTCCTACGCAACATGACTCTCCTACATCCTACTCTTGCATAGATTTGGCCTAAAATCTCAAGAACAACAAGCATCTCCCAAAAAACCTAGAAGCGAGAGAACAACCAAGAAAAAGAGGGATTTGGGGAAAAATCTTGGTCCATGGCAAGAGGAAGTGATGGGGAACGATCCCACCGGTCGGAATCCGAGGAGAGTGGCCGGAGACGGAGATCCGGCGAGGGCCTCCGGCGCCGTTCTTGAGCAAGAGAGAGAGAGAGACGTGGGGAGAGAGACAAGTGAATGGGTATGGGGAGTTGGAACTCCCCTGCCCGAGTCATAACCCCCACGCTCCCTCGACGGCGCGGTAGTACCGTGCCCCATCGCGGTAGTACCGCTCGGCAGAAGTACCGCACCTGAGCGGTAGTACCGTGCTATGGCGTGGTAGTACCGTGCCTCTCAAAGCGGTAGTACCGCGGCAAGCCGCGGTAGTACCGTGGGCTCAAGAAGATGCACGTTTCAAGCACATGAAAAACGAGGTCTTTGCACAAACACTCCGAGGCAACACGACACCACAAGACCATGCTACACACATAGGCAAAAAGGCAAATGACAAAACGAAACAACCATGAGACACCACCTCTCCAAAGAGAGGGCGGTGGCCGTAGCCACCTATGTTTGAGTCAATTGGTATGGCACCGCAAAGAATTATCCTTGGGTCCATGACCAAAACTCGTCTTTGAAGCACAAGTACCATCAAACATGGCTAAAGTGAAAGACGTGATCAATTTATGCATAATGGGGGGAGGGAGAGTTCATTGAGAGAACAACACTCCTCCTATGTCCATGCCTACATCTAAACAAGACAACACGTTGAGTATGGTGGGGTGTGCAAGGGTTCAAGCAACATTGCTCGAATCAATGATATTTAGCTCATGCCTTAACTCGCGAAATCTTGCTTCATCCAAGGGCTTCGTGAAAATATCTGCAAGGTTATCATGAGTGTTGACATAGTTGAGCTCGATCTCTCCTCGCCTAATGTGATCCCGGATGAAGTGATACCGGATCTCAATATGCTTCGTCTTGAAGTGTTGCACCGGGTTGAGAGAGATCTTGATGGCACTTTCATTGTCACACCAAAGAGGCACTTTGTCACAAATGACACTGTAATCCTTTAAAGTTTGCCTCATCCATAAGAGTTGTGCACAACAACTACCGGCCGCCACATACTCCGCTTCGGTGGACGAGAGAGACACACAACTTTGCTTTTTGGAAGACCAACTTACCAAAGAGCAACCAAGGAATTGGCACCCTCCGGAAGTGGACTTCCTATCCACTTTGTCTCCCGCCCAATCGGAATCCGAATATCCTACAAGCTTGAAGTTTGCTCCACTTGGATACCATAAGCCAAAGTTTGGGGTATGAGCCAAATATCGAAAGATTCGTTTGACCGCCACATAGTGACTTTCCTTAGGTGCGGCTTGAAACCGTGCACAAATTCCCACACTCAACATGATATCCGGTCTAGATGCATAAAGGTAGAGCAAGGAGCCTATCATGGAACGATATACCTTTTGATCCACCGCTTTACCATTGGGATCTATGTCAAGTTGGCACTTGGTGGGCATTGGAGTGGAAGCCGGCTTGACATCACTTAGCTTGAATCTCTTGAGCATGTCTTGAGTATAGTTGGCTTGGTTGATGAAGGTTCCTTCTCTTCTTTGCTTCACTTCGAACCCTAGAAAGAACTTCAACTCTCCCATGGAAGACATCTCGAACTTTGAGGTCATGAGAGCGGCAAATTCCTCATTGGAAGCTTTGTTAGGGGAACCAAAGATAATATCATCAACATACAATTGGCACACAAACAACTCCCCTTTGACCTTCTTAGTAAAAAGAGTGGGGTCGATTAGCCCAACTTCAAAACCACGATCTTGTAACAACTCGGTAAGGTGGTCATACCACGCATGTGGGGCTTGTTTAAGGCCATAGAGTGCCTTATCGAGTTGATACACATGATCGGGAAAGTAGGGATCCTCGAACCCGGGGGGTTGCTTGACATAAACCAATTCATTAATGGGACCATTAAGAAAAGCACTCTTCACATCCATTTGTTGTAACTTAAAGTTATGATGAGAAGCATAAGCAATCAACATGCGAATAGATTCAAGACGAGCAACGGGAGCAAAGGTTTCACCGTAGTCGATACCCTCGACTTGGGAGTAGCCTTGTGCTACCAAACGAGCCTTGTTGCGAATGATAATCCCATGGGCATCTTGCTTGTTCTTAAATATTCACTTGGTTCCAATGACATTGTGGTTCCCCGTCGGTCTTGGCACCAATCTCCACACTTTGTTGCGCTCGAAGTTGTTGAGTTCTTCATGCATGGCATTGAGCCAATTTGGATCTTCTAGCGCCTCATAGACCTTGTGGGGTTCGACACAAGAGACAAACGCGTGATGCTCACAATAGTTTGCTAATTGTCTATGAGTGCTTACCCCATTTCTTAAGCTTCCAAGCACATTCATCATGAGATGATCCTTGGTGGAGAGCTTGGAAGCAACCTTGGCGGCACGACGCTCCAAATCCTCCTCGGGGGTGAGACGAGGAGTGGTCACTTGATCATCTTGAGCATCGTCTTGAGCTTGTTCTTGTTCTTGAACTTGCTCGGAGGAGAGAACTTGACCTTGGGCATCACTTGATGTGTCAACACCGTATTGAGCATGATCTTGCCCTTGGTCATGTTCTTGAGGACGAGGGCCTTCATGTTGTTCTTCGAAAGCGTGTGGGCCTTGGGTTGGTGATGGCTCCACTTGAGTGGAGCATTGTCCTTCTCCTTCGGCCACAAGGGGTTCCTCAATGGGTAGGATAAAGCCAACACCCATTCTTCTTATGGCTTGAGGAGGAATTTCATCACCTACATCACAAGTGCCACTTTGCTCCACTTGGGAGCCGTTATTCTCATCAAACTCCACGTTACACGTCTCCTCAATAAGTCCCGTGGATTTATTGAGGACACGGTAAGTATGAGAGTTTGTAGCATAACCAAAAAATATGCCCTCATAAGCTATAGCCTCAAATTTAGACAACCGAACACCTTTCTTGAGAATGAAACACTTACAACCGAATACCCGAAAGTACTTGGGGTTGGGCTTGTTACCGGTGAGTATCTCATATGGAGTCTTGTTCAAGCCCTTGCGGAGGTAGAGCCGATTGGATGCATGACACACGGTGTTGATGGCTTCGGCCCAAAAGTTGTATGGAGACTTGAACTCCGCCATCATGGTCCTTGCCGCATCCATCAACGTCCGGTTCTTCCTCTCCGCAATACCGTTTTGTTGAGGGGTGTAAGGTGCGGAATATTGATGCTTGATCCCCTCATCACTAAGAAACTCATCCAAGGTGTAGTTCTTGAACTCGGTGCCGTTGTCACTTCTTATTGTCAAGATCTTTGCATTGTGTTGACATTGTGCTTCATTTGCACAGTCAATGACGGTTTGTTGGGTCTCGCTCTTTCTCTTGAAGAAATACACCCAAGTGTATCTTGAGTAGTCATCCACAATCACCAAGCAATACCTCCTACCCCCAAGACTATCGAAGGATGGAAGCCCAAAGAGATCCATGTGAAGGAGCTCCAAAGGCCTCTTTGAGTAAATGATAGTCGTGGGAGGGTGAGCCTTATCATGTAGCTTTCCTTCGATACAAGCACTGCAAGCATGATCTTTAGCAAAACTAACATTCGTTAGTCCACGGACATGGTCCCCCTTGAGGAGACTTTGCAAAGATCTCATATTGACATGGGCTAGACGGCGATGCCAAAGCCATCCCAAATCAACTTTAGCCATTAGGCATGTCGCGGTCTTAGTGGGTCGCTCCAAAAAGTTAATCACATATAGACCGTTCTCGACATGCCCAACAAAGGTTACTTTAAGAGTCTTGCTCCACAAGAGGGCCACAGTATCTATATCAAAGAAAGTGGCAAAGCCCATGATTGCAAGTTGACGAACGGAAAGTAGATTGTATGCAAGGGACTCAATAAGCATGACCTTCTCGATCGTGAGATCATGAGAGATGACCACCTTGCCAAGTCCCAATACCTTAGATGGAATCTTGTGCACGTCCACCACCAAGTCCTTGCTTCCGGCCATATGATTTGTAGCTCCGCTATCGAGCAACCATGATCCCCCACCGAAAGCAAACACCTACAAGAGATTAATGCTTGGTTTTAGGTACCCATTTTGTAATGGGTCCTTTGATGTTAGTAACAAGGGTCTTTGGAACCCAAATAGACCATTCAATGTATTCATGAGGAGAACCAACGAATTTGGCATAGACATGCCCATCACTAGAACGGCATAACACATAAGAAGGATTAAAGTCGCCGGCTTTGATGCGAGGAGTGACATCGCCCTTTTTGACAACGCCACCCTTTGCATTGTTCTTCTTCTTCTCCTCGGAGGAAATCTCTCCCTCCTTCACAAAGGTTTGCATGAGAGGAGGAGGTTGTTTGGTCTTGTCATTCTTCTTCTTGTTCTTGGAGTCAGGCACGTACCCAACCCCTTCCTTGGCCACAACTCCCTTTTGGTTGATCAAGAGGTCGTTGAGGTTCTTCTTGCCTTGTGTGCGAGTCGCAAGACCTCTCTCAAGTTGCCCCTTTAGCTTAGCGTTCTCCTCAACGAGATGCACATGCTCACAACACGGGTTAGTAGCATTTGCATTATCAATTAACATCATACGAGGAAAATTGGCTTTTTCCTTGGTTAGCTTTACTTGAAGTTGATCATGAGACTCTTTGAGGCTAGCATGAGCACCCTGTTGGGGAATGTTGCAGAAAACAAAAAAAATTCCTACGTTTCACCAAGATCAATCTATGGAGTCAACTAGCAACGAGAGGAGAGTGCATCTACATACCCTTGTAGATCGCGAGCGGAAGCGTTCAAGAGAACGGGGATGATGGAGTTGTACTCGCCGTGATCCAAATCACCGATGACCAAGTGCCGAACGGACGGCACCTCCGCGTTCAACACACGTACGGAGCGGATGACGTCTCCTCCTTCTTGATCCAGCAAGGGGGAAGGAGAGGTTGATGAATATCCAGCAGCACGACGGCGTGGTGGTGGATGCAGCAATGATCGCAGCAGGGCTTCGCCGAGCTTCTGCGAGAGGGAGAGGTGTAGTAGGGGAGAGGGAGGCGCCAAGACTTGAGGTGCGGCTGCCCCTCCCTCCCCCCCTTTATATAGGCCCCCTGGGGGGGTGCCGGCCCTGGAGATGGGATCTCCCAAGGGGGGCGGCGGCCAAGGGGGTGGAGTGCCCCCCAAGGCAAGTGGAGGCGTCCCCACCCTAGGGTTTCCAACCCTAGGCGCAGGAGGGCCCAAGGGGGGGGCGCACCAGCCCACTATGGGCTGGTTCCCCTCCCCACTTCAGCCCATGGGGCCCTCCGGGATGGGTGGCCCCACCCGATGGACCCCCGGGACCCATCCAGTGGTCCCGGTACAATACCGGTGACCCCGAATCTTTCCCGATGGCCGAAACTACACTTCCTATACATAATTCTTCACCTCTGGACCATTCCGGAACTCCTCGTGACGTCCAGGATCTCATCCGGGACTCCGAACAACTTTCGGATTACTGCATACTCATATCTCTACAACCCTAGCGTCACCGAACCTTAAGTGTGTAGACCCTACGGGTTCGGGAGACACATAGACATGACCGAGACGGCTCTCCGGCCAATAACCAACAGCGGGATCTGGATACCCATGTTGGCTCCCACATGCTCCTCGATGATCTCATCGGATGAACCACGATGTCGAGGATTCAAGCAACCCCGTATACAATTCCCTTTGTCAATCGGTACGTTACTTGCCCGCGACTCGATCGTCGGTATCCCAATACCTTGTTCAGTCTCGTTACCGGCAAGTCACTTTACTCGTACCGTAATGCATGATCCCGTGATCAACCACTTGATCACTTTGAGCTCATTATGATGATGCATTACCGAGTGGGCCCAGAGATACCTCTCCGTCATACGGAGTGACAAATCCCAGTCTCGATTCGTGCCAACCCAACAGACACTTTCGGAGACACCTGTAATGTACCTTTATAGTCACCCAGTTACGTTGTGACGTTTGGCACACCCAAAGCACTCCTACGGTATCCGGGAGTTGCACAATCTCATGGTCTAAGGAAATGATACTTGACATTCAGAAAAGCTACATCAAACGAACTACACGATCTTTGAGCTAAGCTTAGGATTGGGTCTTGTCCATCACATCATTCTCATAATGATGTGATCCCATTATCAATGACATCCCCATGTCTATAGCCAGGAAACCATGACTATCTGTTGATCAACGAGCTAGTCAACTAGAGGCTCACTAGGGACACATTGTGGTCTATGTATTCACACATGTATTACGATTTTCGGATAATACAATTATAGCATGAATAATAGACAATTATCATGAAGAAGGAAATATAATAATCATTTTATTATTGCCTCTAGGGCATATTTTCAACAGTCTCCCACTTGCACTAGAGTCAATCATCTAGTTACATTGTGATGAATCGAACACCCATAGAATTCTAGTGTTGATCATGTTTTGCTCTAGGGAGAGGTTTAGTCAACGGATCTGCTACATTCAGGTCCGTATGTACTTTACAAATTTCTATGTCTCCATTTTGAACACTTTCACGAATGGAGTTGAAGCGATGCTTGATATGCCTGGTCTTCCTATGAAACCTGAACTCCTTGGCAAGGGCAATAGCTCCAGTGTTGTCACAGAAGAGAGTCATCGGCCCCGACGCATTGGGTATGACTCCTAGGTCGGTAATGAACTCCTTCACCCAGACTGCTTCATGTGCTGCCTCCGAGGCTGCCATGTACTCCACTTCACATGTAGATCCCGCCACAACGCTTTGCTTGCAACTGCACCAGCTTACTGCCCCACCATTCAAAATATACACGTATCTGGTTTGTGACTTAGAGTCATCCAGATCTGTGTCGAAGCTAGCGTCGACGTAACCCTTTACGACGAGCTCTTCGTCACCTCCATAAACGAGAAACATGTCCTTAGTCCTTTTCAGGTACTTCAGGATATTCTTGACCGCTGTCCAGTGTTCCTTGCCGGGATTGCTTTGGTACCTTCCTACCAAACATACGGCAAGGTTTACATCAGCTCTGGTACACAGCATGGCATACATAGTAGACCCTATGGCTGAGGCATAGGGGATGACACTCATCTCTTCTATATCATCTGCCATGGTCGGACATTGAGCTGAGCTCAATTTCACACCTTGCAACACAGGCAAGAACCCCTTCTTAGACTGATCCATATTGAACTTCTTCAATATCTTATCAAGATATTATTGGGGAACGTTGCAGAAAACAAAAATTTTCCTACGGTTTCACCAAGATCCATCTATGAGTTCATCTAGCAACGAGTGATCGGATTGCATCTACATACCTTTGTAGATCACGCGCAGAAGCGTTCAAAGAACGGGGATGAGGAAGTCGTACTCGACGTGATCCAAATCACCGGAGATCCTAGCGCCGAACGGAAGGCACCTCCGTGTTCAACACACGTCCGGTCAGCGTGACGTCTCCTCCTTCTTGATCCAGCAAGGGGGGAGGAGAGGTTGATGAAGATCCAGCAGCACGACGGCGTGGTGGTGGATGCAGTAGTCACCGCAGCAGGGCTTCGCCGTTCTCTACGGAGGAGGAGGTCTTGGAGGGGAGAGGGAGGCGCCAGGGGCATGGGTGCAGCTGCCCTCCCTCCCCCCTCTATATATAGGGTCCCCACCCTGGAGATCCAATCTCCCAAGGGGGCGGCGGCCAAGGGGGGTGGAGTGCCCCCCAAGGCAAGTGGGGCGCCCCCGACACTAGGGTTCCCAACCCTAGGCGCAGGGGGAAGGCCCAAGCGGGGGCGCACCAGCCCACTAGGGGCTGGTTCCCCTCCCACTTCAGCCCATGGGGCCCTCTGGGATAGGTGGCCCCACCCGGTGGACCCCCGGGACCCTTCTGGTGGTCCCGGTACAATACCGGTGACCCCGAAACTTGTCCCGATGGCCGAAATAGCACTTCCTATATATAATTCTTTACCTCCGGACCATTCCGGAACTCCTCGTGACGTCCAGGATCTCATCCGGGACTCCGAACAACTTTCGGGTTATTGTATATACATATCTCTACAACCCTAGCGTCACCGAACCTTAAGTGTGTAGACCCTACGGGTTCGGGAGACATGTAGACATGACCGAGATGGCTCTCCGGTCAATAACCAACAGCGGGATCTGGATACCCATGTTGGCTCCCACATGTTCCTCGATGATCTCATCGGATGAACCACGATGTCGAGGATTCAAGAAACCCCGTATATAATTCCCTTTGTCAATCGGTATGTTACTTGCCCGAGATTCGATCATTGGTATCTCAATACCTCGTTCAATCTCGTTACCGGCAAGTCACTTTACTCGTACCATAATGCATGATCTCGTGACCAGACACTTGGTCACTTTGAGCTCATTGTGATGATGCATTACCGAGTGGGCCTAGAGATACCTCTCCGTCATACGGAGTGACAAATCCCAGTCTTGATCCGTGTCAACCCAACAGACACTTTCGGAGATACCCATAGTATACCTTTATAGTCACCCAGTTATGTTGTGACGTTTGGTACACCCAGAGCACTCATACGGTATCCGGGAGTTACACGATCTCATGGTCTAAGGAAAAGATACTTGACATTGGAAAAACTCTAGCAAACGAACTATACGATCTTGTGCTATGTTTAGGATTGGTCTTGTCCATCACATCATTCTCCTAATGATGTGATCTCGTTATCAGTGACATCCAATGTCCATAGTCAGGAAACCATGACTATGTGTTGATCAACGAGCTAGTCAACTAGAGGCTTACTAGGGACATATTGGTGTCTATGTATTCACACATGTATTACGATTTCCGGATAACACAATTATAGCATGAATAAAAGACAATTATCATGAACAAGGAAATATAATAATAATCCTTCTATTATTGCCTCTAGGGCATATTTCCAATAGTCTCCCACTTGCACTAGAGTCAATAATCTAGTTACATTGTGATGAATCGAACACCCATGGAATTCTGGGGTTGATCATGTTTTGCTCTAGGGAGAGGTTTAGTCAACGGATCTGCTACATTCAGGTCCGTATGTACTTTACAAATCTCTATGTCTCCATTTTGAACACTTTCACGAATGGAGTTGAAGCGACGCTTGATATGCCTGGTCTTCCTGTGAAACCTGGGCTCCTTGGCAAGGGCAATAGCTCCAGTGTTGTCACAGAAGAGAGTCATCGGGCCCGACGCATTGGGTATGACTCCTAGGTCGGAAATGAACTCCTTCCCCATGACTGCTTCGTGTGCCGCCTCTGAGGCTGCCATGTACTCCGCTTCACATGTAGATCCCGCCACAACGCTTTGCTTGCAACTGCACCAGCTTACTGTCCCACCATTCAAAATATACACGTATCCGGTTTGTGACTTAGAGTCATCCAGATCTGTGTCGAAGCTAGCGTCGACGTAACCCTTTACGACAAGCTCTTCGTCACCTCCATAAACGAGAAACATTTCCTTAGTCCTTTTCAGGTACTTCAGGATATTCTTGACCGCTGTCCAGTGTTCCTTGCCGGGATTACTTTGGTACCTACCTACCAAACTTACGACAAGGTTTACATCAGGTCTGGTACACAGCATGGCATACATAATAGAACCTATGGCTGAGGTATAGGGGATGGCACTCATCTCTTCTATATCTTCTGCCATGGTCGGACATTGAGCTGAGCTCAATTTCATACCTTGCAACACAGGCAAGAACCCCTTCTTAGACTGATCCATATTGAACTTCTTCAGTATTTTATCAAGGTATGTGCTTTGCGAAAGACCTATCAGGCGTCTTGATCTATCTCTATAGATCTTGATGCCTAATATATAAGCAGCTTCTCCAAGGTCCTTCATTGAAAAACTCTTATTCAAGTAGGCCTTAATGCTGTCCAAAAGATCTATATCATTTCCCATCAAAAGTATGTCATCTACATATAATATGAGAAATGCTACAGAGCTCCCACTCACTTTCTTGTAAACGCAGGCTTCTCCATAAGTCTGCATAAACCCAAACACTTTGATCATCTCATCAAAGCGAATGTTCCAACTCCGAGATGCTTGCACCAACCCATAAATGGATTGCTGGAGCTTGCATACCTTGTTAGCATTCTTAGGGTCGACAAAACCTTCCGGCTGCATCATATACAGTTCTTCCTTAAGATAACCGTTAAGGAATACCATTTTGACGTCCATTTGCCATATCTCATAATCATAGTAAATGCGGCAATTGCTAACATGATTCGGACAGACTTTAGCTTTGCTACGGGAGAGAAAGTCTCATCGTAGTCAATCCCTTGAACTTGTCGATAACCCTTAGCGACAAGTCGAGCTTTGTAGATGGTAACATTACCATCCGCGTCCGTCTTCTTCTTAAAGATCCATTTGTTTTCTATCGCTCGCCGATCATCGGGCAAGTCTGTCAAAGTCCACACTCTGTTTTCATACATGGATCCTATCTCGGATTTCATGGCTTCCAGCCATTTGTCGGAATCTGGGCCTGCCATCGCTTCTTCATAGTTCGAAGGTTCACCGTTGTCCAACAACATGATTTCTAAGACAGGGTTGCCGTACCACTCTGGTGCGGAACGTGTCCTTGTGGACCTACGAAGTTCAGTAGCAACTTGATCTGAAATTTCATGATCATCATCATTAACTTCCTCTCTAGTCGGTGCAGGCACCTCAGGAACATTTTCTTGAGCTGCGCTGCTTACCGGTTCAAGAGGTAATACTTCATCAAGTTCCACTTTCCTCCCACTTATTTCTTTCGAGAGAAACTCTTTCTCTAGAAAGGATCCATTCTTGGCAACAAAGATCTTGCCTTCGGATCTGAGGTAGAAGGTATACCCAATAGTTTCTTTAGGGTATCCTATGAAGACGCATTTTTCCGACTTGGGTTCGAGCTTTTCAGGTTGAAGTTTCTTGACATAAGCATCACATCCCCAAACTTTTAGAAACGACAGCTTAGGCTTCTTCCCAAACCATAATTCATATGGTGTCGTCTCAACAGATTTCGACGGAGCCCTATTTAAAGTGAATGCGGCAGTCTCTAAAGCATAGCCCCAAAATGATAGCGGTAAATCGGTAAGAGACATCATAGATCACACCATATCTAATAGAGTGCGATTACGACGTTCACACACCATTATGCTGAGGTGTTCCAGGCGACGTGAGCTGTGAAACTATTCCACATTTTCTTAAGTGTGTACCAAATTCGTGACTCAAGTATTCTCCTCCACGATCTGATCACAAAAACTTGATTTTTCTGTCACATTGATTCTCATCCTCATTCTGAAATTCCTTGAACTTTTCAAAGGTTTCAGACTTGTGTTTCATTAAGTAGACATACCCATACCTACTCAAGTCATCAGTGGGGATGAGAACATAACGATAGCCACCACGAGCATCAACACTCATTGGACCGCACACATCAGTATGTATGATTTCCAATAGGTTGGTTGCTCGCTCCATTGTTCCTGAGAACGGAGTCTTGGTCATCTTACCCATGAGGCATGGTTCGCACGTGTCAAATGATTTGTAATCAAGAGACGCTAAAAGTCCATCTGCATGGAGCTTCTTCATGTGTTTGACACCTATGTGACCAAGGCGGCGGTGCCACAAGTATGTGGGACTATCATTATCAACCTTACATCTTTTGGTATTCACACTATGAATATGTGTAGCATTACGCTCGAGATTCATTAAGAATAAACCATTTACCATAGGAGCATGATCATAAAACATATCTCTCATATAAATAGAACAACCATTATTCTCGGATTTAAATGAGTAGCCATCTCGAATTAAACGAGATCCTGATACAATGTTCATGCTCAAAGCTGGTACTAAATAACAATTATTGAGGTTTAAAACTAATCCTGTGGGTAAATGTAGGGGTAGCGTGCCGACGGCGATCACATCGACCTTGGAACCATTCCCGACGCACATCGTCACCTCGTTCTTCGCCAGTCTCCGTTTATTCCGCAGCTCCTGCTTTGAGTTACAAATGTGAGCAACCACACCGGTATCAAATCCCAGGAGCTACTACGAATACTGGTAAGGTACACATCAATTACATGTATATCACATATACCTTTTGTGTTGCTGGCCTTCTTGTCCGCTAAGTATTTGGGGCAGTTCCGCTTCCAGTGACCACTTCCCTTGCAATAAAAGCACTCAGTCTCGGGCTTGGGTCCATTCTTTGGCTTCTTCCCAGCAACTTACTTACCGGGCGCGGCAACTCCCTTGCCGTCCTTCTTGAAGTTCTTTTTACCCTTGCCTTTCTTGAACTTGGTGGTTTTATTGACCATCAACACTTGATGTTCCTTTTTGACTTCTACCTCTGCTGATTTCAACATTGAAAATACCTCAGGAATGGTCTTTTCCATCCCCTGCATATTGAAGTTCATCACAAAGCTCTTGTAGCTCGGTGGAAGCGACTGAAGGATTCTGTCAATGACCGCGTCATCCGGGAGATTAACTCCCAGCTGAGTTAAGCGGTTATGTAATCCAGACATAGTGAGTATGTGCTCACTGACAGAACTATTTTCCTCCATCTTACAGCTGAAGAACTTGTCGGAGACTTCATATCTCTTGACCCGGGCATGAGCTTGAAAAACCATTTTCAGCTCTTCGAACATCTCATATGCTCCGTGTCTCTCAAAACGCTTTTGGAGCCCCGGTTCTAAGCTGTAAAGCATGCCGCACTGAACGAGGGAGTAGTCATCAGCACATGTCTGCCAAGCGTTCATAATGTCTTGGTTCTGTGGGACGGGTGCGTCACCTAGCGGTGCTTGTAGGACATAATCTTTCTTGGCAGCTATGAGGATGATCCTCAGGTTCCGGACCCAGTCCGTATAATTGCTGCCATCGTCTTTCAGCTTGGTTTTCTCTAGGAACGCGTTGAAGTTGAGGACAACGTGGGCCATTTGATCTACAAGACATATTGTAAAGATTTTAGACTAAGTTCATGATAATTAAGTTCATCTAATCAAATTATATAATGAACTCCCACTCAGATAGACATCCCTCCAGTCATCTAAGTATAACATGATCCGAGTTAACTAGGCCGTGTCCGATCATCACGTGAGACGGACTAGTCAACATCGGTGAACATCTTCATGTTGATCGTATCTTCTATACGACTGATGCTCGACCTTTCAATCTTCTGTGTTTCGAGGCCATGCCTGTACATGCTAGGCTCGTCAAGTCAACCTAAATGTTTGCATGTGTAAATCTGTCTTACACCCGTTGTATGTGAACGTTGGAATCTATCACACCCGATCAACACATGGTGCTTCGAAACAACGAACTGTCGCAACGGTGCACAGTTAGGGGAAACACTTTCTTGAAATTATTATGAGGGATCATCTTATTTACTACCGTCGTTCTAAGTAAACAAGATGCAAAAACATGATAAACATCACATGCAATCAAATAATAATAGTGACATGATATGGCCAATGTCACATAGCTCCTTTGATCTCCATCTTGGGGCTCCATGATCATCTTGTCACCGGCATGACACCATGATCTCCATCATCATGATCTCCATCATCGTGTCTCCATGAAGTTACTCGCCAACTATTACTTCTACTACTATGGATAACACGTTTAGCAATAAAGTAAAGTAATTTACATGGCGTTTCTTAATGACACGCAGGTCATACAAAAAGTAAAGACAACTCCTATGGCTCCTGCCGGTTGTCATACTCGTCGACATGCAAGTCGTGATTCCTATTACAAGAACATGATCTCATACATCACATATATACCATTCATCATTCATCACAACTTTGGCCATATCACATCACAAAGCACTTGCTGCAAAAACAAGTTAGACGTCCTCTAATTGTTGTTGCAAGTTTTACGTGGCTGCAATAGGGTTCTAGCAAGAACGTTTTCTTACCTACGTAAAAGCCACAACGTGATTTGTCAACTTCTATTTACCCTTCATAAGGACCATTTTCACCGAATCCGCTCCAACCAAAGTGGGAGAGACAGACACCCGCTAGCCACCTTATGCAACTAGTGCATGTCAGTCGGTGGAACCAGTCTCACGTCAGCGTACGTGTAAGGTCGGTCCGGGCCGCTTCTTCCCACAATACCGCTGAAGCAAAATAAGACTAGTAGCGGCAAGAAATTGACAACATCTACGCCCACAACAAATTGTGTTCTACTCGTGCAAAGAGAACTACGCATAGACCTAGCTCATGATGCCACTGTTGGGGAACGTTGCAGAAAACAAAAATTTTTCTACGGTTTCACCAAGATCCATCTATGAGTTCATCTAGCAACGAGTGATCAGATTACATCTACATACCTTTGTAGATCACGCGCGGAAGCATTCAAAGAACGGGGATGAGGAAGTCGTACTCGATGTGATCCAAATCACCGGAGATCCTAGCGCCGAACGGACGGCACCTCCGTGTTCAACACATGTACGGTCAGCGTGACGTCTCCTCCTTCTTGATCCAGCAAGGGGGGAGGAGAGGTTGATGAAGATGCAGCAGCACTTCGGCGTGGTGGTGGATGCAGTAGTCACCGCAGCAGGGCTTCGCCGTTCTCTACGGAGGAGGAGGAGGTCATGGAGGGGAGAGGGAGGCGCCGGGGGCATGGGTGCGGCTGCCCTCCCTCCCCCCTCTATATATAGGGTCCCCAGGGGGGCGCCGGCCCTGGAGATCCAATCTCCCAAGGGGGCGGCGACCAAGGGGGGTGGAGTGCCCCCCAAGGCAAGTGGGGCGCCCCCCACCCTAGGGTTCCCAACCCTAGGCGCAGGGGGAAGGCCCAAGTGGGGCGCACCAGCCCACTAGGGGCTGGTTCCCCTCCTCCGGGATAGGTGGCCCCACCCGGTGGACCCCCGGGACCCTTTCGGTGGTCCCGGTACAATACCGGTGACCCCGAAACTTGTCCCGATGGCCGAAATAGCACTTCCTATATATAATTCTTTACCTCCGGACCATTCCGGAACTCCTCGTGAAGTCCGGGATCTCATCCGGGACTCCGAACAACTTTCGGGTTACTGTATATACATATCTCTACAACCCTAGCGTCACCGAACCTTAAGTGTGTAGACCCTATGGGTTCGGGAGAAATGTAGACATGACCGAGATGGCTCTCCGGTCAATAACCAACAGCGGGATCTGGATACCCATATTGGCTCCCACATGCTCCTCGATGATCTCATCGGATGAACCACGATGTCGAGGATTCAAGCAACCCCGTATGCAATTCCCTTTGTCAATCGGTTTTTTTCTTTGCCCGAGATTCGATCGTCGGTATCTCAATACCTCGTTCAATCTCGTTACCGGCAAGTCACTTTAGTCGTACTGTAATGCATGATCCCGTGACCAGACACTTGGTCACTTTGAGCTCATTGTGATGATGCATTACCGAGTGGGCCCAGAGATACCTCTCCGTCATACGGAGTGACAAATCCCAGTCTTGATTCGTGTCAACCCAACAGACACTTTCGGAGATACCCGTAGTATACCTTTATAGTCACCCAGTTACGTTGTGACGTTTGGTACACCCAGAGCACTCATACGGTATCCGGGAGTTACACGATCTCATGGTCTAAGGAAAAGATACTTGACATTGGAAAAACTCTAGCAAACGAACTATACGATCTTGTGCTATGTTTAGGATTGGGTCTTGTCCATCACATCATTCTCCTAATGATGTGATCCCGTTATCAATGACATCCAATGTCCATAGTCAGGAAACCATGACTATCTGTTGATCAACGAGCTAGTCAACTAGAGGCTTACTAGGGACATATTGGTGTCTATGTATTCACACATGTATTATGATTTCCGGATAACACAATTATAGCATGAATAAAAGACAATTATCATGAACAAGGAAATATAATAATAATCCTTTTATTATTGCCTCTAGGGCATATTTCCAACAGGTATGTGCTTTGTGAAAGACCTATGAGGCGTCTTGATCTATCTCTATAGATCTTGATGCCTAATATATAAGCAGCTTCTCCAAGGTCCTTCATTGAAAAACTCTTATTCAAGTAGGCCTTAATGCTGTCCAAAAGTTCTATATCATTTCCCATCAAAAGTATGTCATCTACATATAATATGAGAAATGCTACAGAGCTCCCACTCACTTTCTTGTAAACGCAGGCTTCTCCATAAGTCTGCATAAACCCAGAGGCTTTGATCATCTCATCAAAGCGAATGTTCCAACTCCGAGATGCTTGCACCAACCCATAAATGGATTGCTGGAGCTTGCATACGTTGTTAGCATTCTTAGGGTCGACAAAACCTTCCGGCTGCATCATATACAGTTCTTCCTTAAGGAAACCATTAAGGAATGCCGCTTTGACGTCCATTTGCCATATCTCATAATCATAGAATGCGGAAATTGCTAACATGATTCGGACGGACTTCAGCTTCGCTACGGGTGAGAAAGTCTCATCATAGTCAACCCCTTGAACTTGTCGATAACCCTTAGCGACAAGCCGAGCTTTATAGATGGTCACATTACCATCCGCGTCTGTCTTCTTCTTAAAGATCCATTTATTTTCTATGGCTCGCCGATCAACGGGCAAGTCAATCAAAGTCCATACTTCGTTTTCATACATGGATCCTATCTCGGATTTCATGGCTTCCAGCCATTTGTCGGAATCTGGGCCTGCCATCGCTTCTTCATAGTTCGAAGGTTCACCGTTGTCTAACAACATGATTTCCAAGACAGGGTTACCGTACCACTCTGGTGCGGAACGTGTCCTTGTGGACCTAGGAAGTTCAGTAACAACTTGATCTGAAGTTTCATGATCATCATCATCAACTTCCTCTCTAGTCGGTGCAGGCACCTCAGGAACATTTTCTTGAGCTGCGCCACTTACCGGTTCAAGAGGTAATACTTCATCAAGTTCTACCTTCCTCCCACTTATTTCTTTCAAGAGAAACTCTTTCTCTAGAAAGGACCCATTCTTGGCAACAAAGATCTTGCCTTCAGATCTGAGGTAGAAGGTATACCCAATAGTTTCTTTAGGGTATCCTATGAAGACGCATTTTTCTGACTTGGGTTCGAGCTTTTCAGGTTGAAGTTTCTTGACATAAGCACCACATCCCCAAACTTTTAGAAACGACAGCTTAGGTTTCTTCCCAAACCATGATTCATATGGTGTCGTCTCAACGGATTTCGACGGAGCCCTATTTAAAGTGAATGCGGCAGTCTCTAAAGCATAGCCCCAAAATGATAGCGGTAAATCGGTAAGAGACATCATAGATCGCACCATATCTAATAGAGTGCGATTACGATGTTCGGACACACCATTACGCTGAGGTGTTCCAGGCGGCGTGAGTTGTGAAACTATTCCACATTTTCTTAAGTGTGTGCCACATTCGTGACTCAAGTATTCTCCCCCACGATCTGATCGCAAGAACTTGATTTTCCTGTCACGTTGATTCTCAACCTCACTCTGAAATTCCTTGAACTTTTCAAAGGTCTCAGACTTGTGTTTCATTAAATAGACATACCCATCTCTACTCAAGTCATCAGTGAGGGTGAGAACATAATGATAGCCACCGCGAGCCTCAACACTCATTGGACCGCACAAGTCAGTATGTATGATTTCCAATAAGTTGGTTGCTCGCTCCATTGTTCCTGAGAACGGAGTCTTGGTCATTTTACCCATGAGGCATGGTTCACACGTGTCAAATGATTCGTAATCAAGAGACTCTAAAAGTCCATCTGCATGGAGCTTCTTCATGCATTTGACGCCTATGTGACCAAGGCGGCAGTGCTACAAGTATGTGGGACTATCATTATCAACCTTACATATTTTATTCACACTATGAATATGTGTAGCATTACGCTTGAGATTCATTAAGAATAAACCAATCACCATTGGAGCATGACCATAAAACATATATCTCATGTAAATAGAACAACCATTATTCTCGGATTTAAATGAGTAGCCATCTCGAATTAAACGAGATCCTGATACAATGTTCATGCTCAAAGCTGGCACTACATAACAATTATTGAGGTTTAAAACTAATCCCATAGGTAAATGTAGAGGTAGCGTGCCGACGGCGATCACATCGACCTTGGAACCATTCCCGACGCGCATCGTAACCTCGTCCTTCGCCGGTCTCCGCTTATTCCGCAGCTCCTGCTCTGAGTTAGAAATGTGAGCAACCGCACTAGTATCAAATACCCAGGAGCTACTACGAGTACTGGTAAGGTACACATCAATTACATGTATATCACATATACCTTTTGTGATGCCGGCCTTCTTGTCCGCTAAGTATTTGGGGCAGTTCCGCTTCCAGTGACCACTTCCCTTGCAATAAAAGCACTCAGTCTCGGGCTTGGGTCCATTCTTTGGCTTCTTCCCGGCAGCTTGCTTACCGGGTGCGGCAACTCCCTTGCCGTCCTTCTTGAAGTTCTTCTTACCCTTGCCTTTCTTGAACTTAGTGGTTTTATTCACCATCAACACTTGATGTTCCTTTTTGACTTCTACCTCTGCTGATTTCAGCATTGAATATACCTCAGGAATGGTCTTTTCCATCCCCTGCATATTGAAGTTCATCACAAAGCTCTTGTAGCTTGGTGGAAGCGACTGAAGGATTCTGTCAATGGTCGCGTCATCCGGGAGATTAACTCCCAGCTGAGTCAAGCGGTTATGCAACCCAGACATTGTGAGTATGTGCTCATTGACAGAACTATTTTCCTCCATCTTACAGCTGAAGAACTTGTCGGAGACTTCATATCTCTCGACCTGGGCATGAGCTTGGAAAACCATTTTCAGCTCTTCGAACATCTCATATGCTCCGTGTCGCTCAAAACACTTTTGGAGCCCCGGTTCTAAGCTGTAAAGCATGCCGCACTGAACGAGGGAGTAATCATCAGCACGTGTCTGCCAAGCGTTCATAACGTCTTGGTTCTGTGGGACGAGTGTGTCACCTAGCGTCGCTTCTAGGACATAATCTTTCTTGGCAGCTATGAGGATGATCCTCAAGTTCCAGACCCAGTCCGTATAGTTGCTGCCATCGTCTTTCAGCTTGGTTTTCTCTAGGAACGCGTTGAAGTTGAGGACAACGTTCGCCATTTGATCTACAAGACATATTGTAAGGATTTTAGACTAAGTTCATGATAATTAAGTTCATCTAATCAAATTATTCAATGAACTCCCACTCAGATAGACATCCCTCCAGTCATCTAAGTATAACATGATCCGAGTTAACTAGGCCGTGTCCGATCATCACGTGAGACGGACTAGTCAACATCGGTGAACATCTTCATGTTGATCGTATCTTCTATACGACTCATGTTCGACCTTTCGGTCTTCTGTGTTCCGAGGCCATGTCTGTACATGCTAGGCTCATCAAGTCAACCTAAGTGTTTGCATGTGTAAATCTGTCTTACACCCGTTGTATGTGAATGTTGGAATCTATCACACCCGATCATCACGTGGTGCTTCGAAACAACGAACTGTCGCAACGGCGCACAGTTAGGGGGGAACACTTTCTTGAAATTATTATGAGGGCTCATCTTATTTACTACCGTCGTTCTAAGTAAACAAGATGCAAAAACATGATAAACATCACATGAAATCAAATAATAGTGACATGATATGGCCAATATCATATAGCTCCTTTGATCTCCATCTTGGGGCTCCATGATCATCTTGTCACCGGCATGACACCATGATCTCCATCATCATGATCTCCATCATCGTGTCTCCATGAAGTTTCTCGCCAACTATTACTTCTACTACTATGGCTAACAGGTTTAGCAATAAAGTAAAGTAATTTACATGGCGTTTCTCAATGACACGCAGGTCATACAAAAATAAAGACAACTCCTATGGCTCCTGCCGGTTGTCATACTCATCGACATGCAAGTCATGATTCCTATTACAAGAACAGGATATCATACATCACATATGTATCATTCATCATTCATCACAACTTTGGCCATATCACATCACATGACACTTGCTGCAAAAACAAGTTAGACGTCCTCTAATTGTTGTTGCAAGTTTTACGTGGCTGCAATAGGGTTCTAGCAAGAACGTTTTCTTACCTACGTAAAAGCCACAACGTGATTTGTCAACTTCTATTTACCCTTCATAAGGACCCTTTTCGTCGAATCCGCTCCAACTAAAGTGGGAGAGACAGACACCCGCTAGCCACCTTATGCAACTAGTGCATGTCAGTCGGTGGAACCTGTCTCACGTAAGCATACGTGTAAGGTCGGTCCGGGCCGCTTCATCCCACAATACCGCTGAAGCAAAATAAGACTAGTAGCGGCAAGAAAGTTGACAACATCTACGCCCACAACAAATTGTGTTCTACTCGTGCAAAGAGAACTACACATAGACCTAGCTCATGATGCCACTGTTGGGGAACGTTGCAGAAAACAAAAAAAATTCCTACGTTTCACCAATATCAATCTATGGACTCAACTAGCAATGAGAGGAGAGTGCATCTACATACCCTTGTAGATCGCGAGCGGAAGCGTTCAAGAGAACGGGGATGATGGAGTCGTACTCGCCGTGATCCAAATCACCGATGACCAAGTGCTGAACGGACGGCACCTCCGCGTTCAACACACGTACGAAGCGGATGACGTCTCCTCCTTCTTGATCTAGCAAGGGGGAAGGAGAGGTTGATGAAGATCCAGCAGCACGACGGCGTGGTGGTGGATGCAGCAATGATCACAGCAGGGCTTCGCCTAGCTTTTGCGAGAGGGAGAGGTGTAGCAGGGGAGAGGGAGGCGCCAAGACTTGAGGTGCGGCTGCCCCTCCCTCCCCCCTTTATATAGGCCCCCTGGGGGGCGCCGGCCCTGGAGATGGGATCTCCCAAAGGGGGGGGGGGGCGGCGGCCAAGGGGGTGGAGTGCCCCCCAAGGCAAGTGGAGGCGCCCCCACCCTAGGGTTTCCAACCCTAGGCGCAGGGTGGCCCAAGGGGGGGGGGGCGCACCAGCCCACTATGGGCTGGTTCCCCTCCCCACTTCAGCCCATGGGGCCCTCCGGGATGGGTGGCCCCACCCGGTGGACCCCCGGGACCCATCTGGTGGTACCGGTACAATACCGGTGACCCCGAACCTTTCCCGATGGCCGAAACTACACTTCCTATATATAATTCTTCACCTCCGGACCATTTCGGAACTCCTCGTGACGTCCAGGATCTCATCCGGGACTCCGAACAACTTTCGGATTACTGCATACTCATATCTCTACAACCCTAGCGTCATCGAACCTTAAGTGTGTAGACCCTACGGGTTCGGGAGACACATAGACATGACCGAGACGGCTCTCCGGCCAATAACCAACAGCGGGATCTGGATACCCATGTTGGCTCCCACATGCTCCTCGATGATCTCATCGGATGAACCACGATGTCGAGGATTCAAGCAACCCCGTATACAATTCCCTTTGTCAATCGGTACGTTACTTGCCCGAGACTCGATCGTCGGTATCCCAATACCTTGTTCAGTCTCGTTACCGGCAAGTCACTTTACTCGTACCGTAATGCATGATCCCGTGATCAACCACTTGATCACTTTGAGCTCATTATGATGATGCATTACCGAGTGGGCCCAGAGATACCTCTCCGTCATACAGAGTGACAAATCCCAGTCTCGATTCGTGCCAACCCAACAGACACTTTCGGAGACACCTGTAATGTACCTTTATAGTCACCTAGTTACGTTGTGACGTTTGGCACACCCAAAGCACTCCTACGGTACCCGGGAGTTGCACAATCTCATGGTCTAAGGAAATGATACTTGACATTTCAGAAAAGCTACAGCAAACAAACTACACGATCTTTGAGCTAAGCTTAGGATTGGGTCTTGTCCATCACATCATTCTCCTAATGATGTGATCCCGTTATCAATGACATCCCCATGTCTATAGCCAGGAAACCATGACTATCTGTTGATCAACGAGATAGTCAACTAGAGGCTCACTAGGGACACATTGTGGTCTATGTATTCACACATGTATTACGATTTCCGGATAATACAATTATAGCATGAATAATAGACAATTATCATGAACAAGGAAATATAATAATCATTTTATTATTTCCTCTAGGGCATATTTCCAACACACCCTTCAAGACCTTGTGAGCCTTGTCAAGTAGATCAAACTCCTCTTTGAGTCTTGCAAGATCAACCTCAAGTTCCGCCTTCTCGGAGTTTAGCACATGAGAAACAATGAGGACATGATCATAATCTTTCTTTAACTTAGCATGATCAACGTTGTGTGACTCCTTAAGAGCCAAACGAAGACCATGCTCTTCCTCAAGAGCATTGCAAAGATCTGAAATCTCATCGGCATAGTCACGACTATGCCTTTCCATCTTAGTGATGGTGTCTTCGTGAGCCTCGATCATGTCATTGGCTTCACCAAGTTGTTCCAAGAGAGCAACAAAGTGCTTCTTGGATTTTCCCTTAAGTTTGCCCATAAAGGCCTCAAACTCATTTGCCTCCACATTAGCTCCCTCAAGTTCATTAATGCTATCCATCGGAGAAGGATGATTAATGATGGTAGTTTTGATGTTGGGGGTTACCTTGTTGGTGGATTTAGCCATGAGGCACTTGGAGGTGATGCTCTCATTGGGTGAGTCAAAGAGAGACACCCGTGGAGTCGTCGCAATGGCAACGGAGGCCATGGCAACCGACTCATCACCTTCATCATCACCATCATCCTCATTGAACTCTTCTTGTACCACCAATGCCTTGGGAGGAGTCTTCTTGGTGAAGTTTCTCTTGTTGGGGAACGACTTGGCCTTGTCCTTTCGGATGAGCTTGCCACCATTGTCTTCCCTCTTCTCATACGGGCACTCCGCAACAAAATGACTCACGTTGCCACAATTGTAGCAAGTCCTTACACGTTGCTTGCTCTTCGTGCCACTTGAGTTGTTCTTGTTAAAGTTTGGCCTCGAGTTTTTCTTGCTCCAAAATTGCCTTGAAGCGAGTGCCATGTGTTCATGATATGCATACTTTGTATCCTCGAGGTTGCTCTCCTCTTCTTCCTCTTCTTCTTCTTCAAAGGAGAGCTTGGCCTTCCATGCAAGGTTGGGCTTCTTTGCCCTTTGAGAACGAAGCACCGCATTGTCGGTGGTCTTGTCCAAAATGTTCATGGCCACAAACTCATCCAACACTTCGCTTGAGGTCAAAGTGTGGATGTCCGGTCTTTGACGAATGACGGAGGACATGGCCTTGTGGTAGGGCATCATTGCCTTAAGGAATTTGCGCTTGATCCAATTGTCATCCGTGTCCTTGCTCCCATGATCTCGGAGTGAGACCGCGAGTTTGGTTACTCTCCGATAAAGCTCACGAGGTTCTTCATCTTCTTTCATTGCAAACTCATCGGCCTCATCTTGCACCACTTCATAGTTGGAGCGTTGAATGCTTGCGCTTCCCCGATAAAGGGAGACAACACAAATCCATGCGTCGTTGGCCAAGGCGAAGGGCCGAAGATGAGGTAGGTCTTCGGGTGGGATTGCATCTTGAATGACGAAGAGAGCATTCTCATTGAATTGATTATCCGCGGCTTCTCGAGGAGTGAAGTTGCTTGGATCATGCAGATAGAAACCTTCTTCAAAGATTCTCCAAAGATTAGTGTTCACATGATTTAAATGACGTTTAAAGCGGTAAACCCAAGAATCAAAGTCCTCATTTTTCACAATCTTAGGGGGAGGACCGACATGATTCAAATGGGTGGAAGGAACCGGTCCACCATAAACAAGTGGTGGTTCCACATGAGCAAAGATGCCGGTGCCATTTTTACCACTAGAAGAAGGAGCCTTTTCACTACTAGCTTCCCCCTTGTCGGAGATAGCATCCGTCACCTTGTCGGTGGGATCACCCACTTTCAACGGTGCGGTGGATAGTTTAAGCCCCTCAAGGAATTTAGTAAACATGCTTTCAACCTCGGTCGTCATGGAGGTTTTCAATGTCTCCAAGGCCACATTGAACTCCTCAAGAGAGACCGAGGTTCCCCCATCACCCGTAGATGAGTTCGGATTCACACCAGAGTGTTCCTCCACACCGTCTAAGGTATCAACCATACTCTTCGGACGGTAAAGTCCTTAATAAAGAGACGAGGCTCTAATACCAATTGAAAGGATCGATATGGTTGACTAGAGGGGGGTGAATAGGCAACTAACAATTTTTAGCTTTTCTTTAACAATTTAAACTTAGCATCAAAGTTGGTTGTCTAGATGTGCAACTAGGTGAGCAAGCTATATGATGCAACAAGGATAGGAACACAAGCAAGCAAGTGATATGATACAAATAAGCTTGCACAAGTAAAGGCACGAGATAACCAAGAGTGGAGATGGTGGAGACGAGGATGTGTTGCCGAAGTTCCTTCCCTTTGAGAGGAAGTACATCTCCGTTGGAGCGGTGTGGAGGCACAATGCTCCCCAAGAAGCCACTAGGGCCACCGTATTCTCCTCACGCCCTCACATAATGCGAGATGTCGTGATTCCACTATTGCTGCCCTTGGAGGCGGCGACCGAACCTTTACAAACAAGGTTGGGGCAATCTCCACAACTCAATTGGAGGCTCCCAACGACACCATGAAGCTTCACCACAATGGACTATGGCTTCGCGGTGACCTCAACCGTCTAGGATGCTCAAACACCCAAGAGTAACAAGAGCCGCAAGGGATTAGTGGGGGGAATCAAATTTCTCTTGGTGGAAGTGTGGATCGAGGCCTTCTTAACCACTCCCGAACAAATCAACAAGTTTGATTGGCTAGGGAGTGAGATCGGGCGAAAATGGAGCTTAGAGCAATAATGGAGCTTAGGGTTGGAAAAGATGAGTCAACGGGGAAGAAGGGGACTCCTTATATAGGTAGGAGAAAGATCCAACCATTACCCACCAACTAGCCCGCGACCAGTGGTACTACCGCGCCAGGCCAGCGGTACTACCGCAGGGCTGCGCAGTACTACCGCTTGCTACCAAGCGGTACTACCGCACGGCCATGCGGTACTACCGTACAGGCCCGCGGTACTGCCGCAACCCCAGCGACAGGGCGGTACTTCCGTGAGCGCGGTACTACCGCGTCTCCATGCGGTACTACCGCAAGGCAGAAATCCCCTAGCCAGGGGGGAGGAAACATCCGTGCCTACTTCCGCAAAGAAACGGAAGAAGCAAAAACCCGACACAGTAGTACTGCCGAGGGGCGGTACTACTGCCTGACAACATAGCGCGGTACTACCGCGGAGCGAAAGCGGTACTACCGCGGTAGGTGCGGATGTAAAACATTACATCCGCCCCTACTACCGCGAAGGAGCGGTACTAGCCTGGTGGGCAGCAGTAGTGCAGCTCCAGGGGAGCGGTACTACCGTGGGCACCTGCGGTACTACTGCGCCACCGCACGGTACTACCGCTGGTGCCTACGGTACTACCGCTCACTGGGAGCAGTACTACCGCGACCCAACTCAGCAGCCAGAACCAGGGAGGCGAGAAAGCAGAGGAAGCTCCAATGGAAAAGGAGGGGACAAGAAGGAGATGTGTACGTGATGATTCCACCCAAACCTTTCCGACGCGGACCCCCTCTTAATAGTACGGCTTTCCTACGACTCAAATCCACCAAAAAGAAACGTAGAAAAGACGCCGTCTTCAACAGTCTTCGAGGGGCACCCAACCGTCTTGTGCCTAGCGATGAAATGTCTGGGATACTCAAGGAACACGATTAGTCCGCAAACGCGTTGTCATCAATCACCAAAACACCTTAGGGATAAATATGCCCTTACAAAATCGTGTTCAAATTTCAGCCCAATGAGAGTTACGGATCTCCGGGAATATAAGAAACGGTGAAAGGGCACAATCAGAAACGCAGAAACAGAGAAAGATAGAGAGACAGCTCCAATCTCGGAGGGGCTCTCGCCCCTCCGCCGCCATGGAGACCATGGACCAGAGGGGAAACCCTTCTCCCATCTAGGGGGAAGGTCAAGGAAGAGGAAGAATAAGGGGGGCTCTCTCCCCCTCTCTCCTGGTGGCGCCGGAACGCCGTCGGGGCCATCATCGCGACAACGATCTACACCAACAACTTCACCACCGTCATCACCAACTCTTCCCCCCTCTATGCAGCGGTGTAACTCCTCTTTTACCCACTGTAATCTCTAATTAAACATGGTGCTCAGCACTATATATTATTTCCCAATGATGTATGGCTATCCTATGATGTTTGAGTAGATATGTTTTGTCCTATGGGTTAATTGATGATCGTGATTGGTTTGAGTTGCATGTTTTATTATTGGTGCCGTCCTATCGCGCTCTCCGTGTTGCGCAAGCATGAGGGATCCCCGCTGTAGGGTTTGCAATATGTTCATGATTTGCTTATGGTGTGTGGCGTGAGTGACAGAAGCACAAACCCGAGTAAGTAGGTTGTTTGAGTATGGGAGTAAAGAGGACTTGATGCCTTATAATGCTATGATTGGGTTTTACCTTAATGATATTTAGTAGTTGCGGATGCTTGCTAGAGTTCCAATCATAAGTGCATATGATCCAAGAAGAGAAAGTATGTTAGCTTATGCCTCTCCCTCAAATAAAATTGCAATAATGATTACTGATCTAGTTATCGATTGCCTAGGGACAAATAACTTTCTCGTGACAAAAAGCTCTCTACTGAAACAAATTTAGTTGTGTCCTTATCTAAACAGCCCCTAGCTTTTATTTACATGCTCTTTATTATCTTGCAAACCTAGCCTACAACACCTACAAAATACTTCTAGTTTCATACTTGTTCTAGGTAAGGCGAACGTTAAGCGTGCGTGGAGTTGTATCACTGGTCGATAGAACTTGAGGGAATATTTGTTCTACCTTTAGCTCCTTGTTGGGTTCGACACTCTTACTTATCGAAAGAGGCTACAATTGATCCCCTATACTTGTGGGTTATCATGACCTTTTTCTGACGCCGTTGCCGGGGAGTTATAGCGTGGGGTGAATATTCTCGTGTGTGCTTGTTTGCTTTATCACTAAGTAGTTTTTATTTTCTTCTCTTGTTTTCTATCTTTAGTTATGGGTAGTAAATGCAAAATACCAAAAAAAATTAGTGGTACCTACTGAACCAATGGTTGAAGAACCACTAAATCTATCACATTACTGAAGCTTTTTACTTGGATCATCCTCGATCCCTATGTGCTCGGGCTGAAACCCCAACTAGCTTAGTTGAGGGCAAATCTTTAGATGAGCATGCTTGTTATGTGCGACATGACATATCTGAAAAGGGAAAGTTTTACTGGATCAAATTCACCGTTTGCAGTGCTATGCTTAGAATTTACGTGAAATATATGATTGTACTTGTTGTTCTAAAGACCCTAAGAAACACCTTTCTTACCAATGTGAGTTTAGTGATAATAGAATCGTATCTTCGTATACTAAGGGTGTTTATAATTACTATGATATTCAACAAATTGAAGAATTTGTTGCTTTTAGGGGTACTTGTGAAATTGCTTCTTTTATTGAAGAGTGTGATACTACTCTCTACAAATCTGAAAATTTGGCCATACTTAAATATTGCTATGATAATTATGCTTCTAATCCCTATATTAAACCATATATTGAGGACTCCTCCGCTGTCCAAGAAGAGACTAATATTTTGCACGAGTCTAGGGAAAAAGAAATTAATGACATTGTGAGCTCATTGGATGAAAAAGATGAGGAGGAGAGCGAAGAACAAAAGGAGAAAGAGCGGATTGATCACCCGTTCCCACCATCTAATGAGAGTAACTCTTTATCCCATACATTGTCTAATTTCCATTCAAATTTACCGAAGGATGAATGCTATGATGATTGTTATGATCACGTTGATTCTTTTGAAATATCCCTTTTTGATGATGCTTGCTATGCTTGTGGCCAAGATGCCAATATGAATTATGCTTATGGAGATGAACTTTCTATAGTTCCTTATGTTAAACATGAAATTGTTGCTATTGCACCCACGCATGAAAGTCCTATATCTTTTTGAATTCTCCTGACTACACTATATCGGAGAAGTTTGCCCTTATTAAGGATTATATTGATGGGTTGTGTTTTACTGCTACACATGATGATTTTGATAGATATAATATGCATGTGCTTTCTGCTCCTACTTGCAATTATTATGAGAGAGGAACTACATCTCCGCCTCTTCATGTTTCCAATATGATAAAATTGCAAGAAACTGTTTATACTATGCATTGGCCTTTACTATGTGTGCATGAATTGTTCTTTTATGACATGCTGATGCATAGGAAGAGAGTTAGACTTCGTCATTGCATGATATATGTTGCTTTGTGCTCACTACTAAATGCCAAATCATTGTTAATTAAAATTGGCTTTGATATACCTTGGGATCCGGGTGGATCCATTACTTGAGCACTATATGCCTAGCTTAATGGCTTTAAAGAAAGTGCTGCCAGGGAGACAACCCGGAAGTTTTAGAGAGACATTTATTTCTGTTGTGTTCTTTTATAAAGTTTAAAAATAAAAATAATGTGCCAAGATTTGCCTTTAGGATGTTTACATTGCTTGTTGGTTTGTGCGGTGCAAAACAGAAACTTTGTCTGTAGTGCGCGATTTTACATTTTTTACTGGAAAGTCAAACGGTTCTGAAACTTTTTGCACTGTCTTTCTGTACAAATTTTTTATTTTTCCTAATTTTTTCAGAAGTTTTGGACTACAAGAAGTATGGTGAATGTTCAGATTACTATAGACTGTCCTGTTTTAGACAGATTCCGTTTTTTGATGCATAGTTTGCTTGTTTTGATGAAACTATCTATTTCTATCAGTGGATTAAGCCATGGAAAAGTTATATTACAGTAGATACAATGAAAAAACAAAATATGAATTGGTTTGCAATAGTACTTAGCGTAGTGATTTGATTTATTATACTAACGGATCTTACCGAGCTTTCTGTTGAGTTTTATGTGGATGAAGTGTTCGAAGATCGAGGATGTGTCGATGTGAGGAGAAGGAGGAGAGACAAGAGCTCAAGCTTGGGGATTCCCAAGGCACCCCAAGTAAATATTCAAGGAGACTCAAGCATCTAAGCTTGGGGATGCCCCGGAAGGCATCCCATCTTTCTTCAACAAGTATCGGTATGTTTTCGGATTCGTTTCGTTCATGCGATATGTGCAAATCTTGGAGCGTCTTTTGCATTTAGTTTTCACTTTTTTTATGCACCATGCTGGAATAAGATAGTCCATGGTTGATTTATAGAATGCTCATTGCACTTCACTTATATCTTTTGAGTATGGCTTTATAGAACGCTTCACGTGCTTCACTTATATCATTTGAAGTTTGGGTTGCCTGTTTCTCTTCACATAGAAAACCGCCATTTGTAGAATGCTCTTTTGCTTCACTTATATTTGTTAGAGCATGGGCATATCTTTTGAATAAGGAATTAAAACTCTCTTGCTTCACTTCTATCTATTTAGAGAGATGACAGGAATTGGTCATTCACATGGTTAGTCATAAAATCGTACATAAAACTTGTAGATCATTGAATATGATATGTTTGATTCCTTGCAATAGTTTTGTGATATAAAGATGGTGATATTAGAGTCATGCTAGTGGGTAGTTGTGGATTGTATAAATACTTGTGTTGAAGTTTGTGATTCCCGTAGCTTGCACGTATGGTGAACCGTTATGTCGGGGGTTTGGTGCGACATATGCCAAAGGATGGCTTATCATGGTAGGGGTGAGTAGAACGTCGCCGGTGCCTGGAAACGGGATGAGGCGAAGACATGCACGCCGACGAATCTTACCCAGCTTCAGGGCTCTCCGAGTAGATAATACCCCTACTGCTGCTTTGCGGGGTCTCCGCATGATCACTATGACAAAGTGTTTACACGGTTGCTCCTTGAGCTGTTTCTAGGAGGTAGGAGAGGGCAAGGCTAGCTCTCTCCCTTCTATACGATCTGGTCTAGAGCTAATGGGTTCCAACCCTTTGCATGGGTGCCCTGGGGGGGTTTATATAGGCCTACCCCCCAGGGGTACAATGGTATCTGGCTGGACGCGGGCCCAGCCGTCAGTGCCTCTGGCCTCTGTCTTCTCTGCCGACCGCTGGGGCCCGCGACTGGCGGGCCCCGCCAACTGGCTTGGTACGGAGCCGACAGGCCGCGTCCGCCGTGGGCGGGTCTTGCCGGCTGCTGATTACTGTAGCCGTGCTGCTGATTACTGTAGCCGTGCTTCTGATGACGCGGGCTTGATCATGAGGTCGTGGCAACAGCCCCGCCGCCCGGCGGGCGATCACTGTCGCCACTCCCCATCACATCTTGATTAATGGCGCGTGGGCCCCGAGGGAGGGCTCGGCCAACTCCCGACGGGTCCAACTGGTGGTCCTCTTGCCGTCTCCTAGGGTCTCACTGACTGGTGGAGCCCGCTGCCTCTAGGCCGTACAGACAAGCCGTCGTGGGTGCAGGAGTCAGCCCTGCGGTGGTGATGTCAGGGCCGGCATGGCTACAGTGCCACGCCGCACGGAGATCTTCCGGGGTACGGCGTGCTGTGGCCACACCTGCCCTTGGTAAGGGGCAGAAGCGGGCTTCATTGTTGCCACTGCCTGCCCCGTCCCACTTGATGGGATCGTGATGGGGTGTTGGAGTCGCAGGCCGACTCCCCAAGGCCGGCTTCTCTGGAAGTCGCTAGTCAAGAGTCGGCTTTCCCTGAAGTCGTCCCTGGGACTCAGCCCTGGGTGGTCAGTCGGCCGTCTTGCCATTGACGTCCTGAAGGCGGCTCTTCGTCCTGGGGTCTTGAGGGGCGCAGCCTGTCCCGATGTCTTGAAAGGTTCTGGGGCTCGGGTTGGCCTACCCGTGGCCCATTACTCCGACAGTAGTCCCCGAAGCTGGTGAGGCGCCGCGGACGATCGGCCGAGAAGCCTCAGCAGTTTCTCTTTCCGGGTGCTCAACACATGGTCCTTGATTGACTTCTGCCGGGCCGACTAGGCGCGGACTCGCTCGATTCAGACTCACTCAATTCCGACTCGCACAATATTTCGAACGTCGTGGCGGGATCCAAGTGGCGTGCTAGCTAAGCCTCCAGGCCGCTGCCCGTTCTAGGCCTGTCACGTGATGGCACGTGGCTGGGCCGTCCTGCCAGCCTACGCGCACGACGGGACAGGCCCATAGGTGGGGCCTGCCACTACCGCGGCTCGGCGCCCGAGCGGATCCGCTGCGGCCCCGGCGGACGGTTGGGGTTCCCGTGGAGTTACTGCGCACAGTAACTTTATCGTGGATCGTGGGGGTCGTGGGGCCGTGGGCGCAGTAAATCCCCACGACCGCCCCCTCGGCTTCGCAGCCCACAGGGCTATAAGTAGGGGGAAGAGGGGGGCACGCGCGCCCCTCCTTCCCACCACTCTTCATTCTCTCCCTTCTCACTGCTCCTTGCTCTCCTCCTTCTTCTTCTTCTTCGCTCCGTCGCACGCCCAAGCTCCGGCGAACGCCGCGGCGATCAGCTCGCGATGAGTTCTTCCTCCGCCGCCGCACCTCCCCCGATGCGCTCCGGCACCTGGGACGGCTCCGAAGTTCATGAAGACCACATCGAGTTCCTCCGCCGGACTCATCGGCTCCCCGGCGAGGATCGCGTGCAGGTTCATCTTGCGCGGAAGGGGCAGATTTCCCCTGCGCCGCAGGAGGGCGAGCGGGTTATCTTCCGCTCGCATTGCCTGCGCGGGTTGGGGCTGCCGGCGAGCAGTTTCTTCCGATCCTTCCTGGAGTTCTACGGCCTCCAGCCGCACCACCTCACCCCCAACGCAGTGGTGCTGCTGTCCACCTTCGTGGCCTTGTGAGAAGGCTTCCTCGGAGTCCTCCCCACCCTCGAGCTCTGGGGGGAGTTCTTCTTCTCCAAGCTCGGCACCCAGGCTGCGGGCGTGCCGGCTCAGTGCGGCGCTTTCATCGTCGTGCGAAGGTCGGGGGCCGACAATCCCTTCCCCTCCATCTCACTGATAAAGTCGGTGAAGATGTGGCAGAGATCCTACTTCTACGTCAGGAACGCCTCCGTGAGGGGGGACTGGGTCAACCTGCCGGCTTTCGAAGCCGGCCCGCCGGCTGGGCGACTGCCCAACTGGTTGTACCGGGCCAAGTAGCTGACGCCTGCGGGAGCCGGCGCCATCACGTGACTCTGAGTGCTGACGCAGTCGGAGGGTTTGACTGGTCCAGACCTGCTGGCCACCTTCGCGGCGCGCCGAGTTCTCCCACTCCAAGGCCGCCCCCACATGATATGCCAGATGAGCGGGCACCGTGACCCGAGTCGGATGTGCACCAAGGACATGCCTCACGAGGAGGTGGCCTTCATGGTGAACTACCTCTCGGACAGCAAGCTCCTGGAGGATTGGCGGTTCGGCAAGGAGCCGTACTCCCGCGCCAACCCCCCGCCCGTCGTGAGTTGCCTTTCCTTTCTTTCTTTGGATTGTCTTCTTTCTTGCCGAGTTTTGTTTTGACCAGTCGGCTTTGGCCAGAATCCCCTCCTCCACCCGCCATCCGGCACCTCGGGGCCGGCCCGCGAGTTCCTCGCCGACCGGGCGGAGAGCGACGTCAATGACCCCGATCTGGGGGCGGCGGCTCTGGAGGACGACACTGAGGGAGGAGGAGGAACGGCAGGCGACTTCAGGCCTTCGGCCGCTTTCGCCGACTGGCCTGATGACGATGCCGAGGGGGAAGTCGCCCCCCGCCATCGGCCAGGAGCCAGCCAGCCTGGCGCGGGCTCTTCTGCCGCGTCGGGTGCTCCAGGCAGCGGGAAGAAGCGCAGGGCCGTGCCGACCTTGTTCGGCAGTCGGCCGAAGAAACCCAAGGGTTCGGCTGCGGCGACCCAGCGGGACGAGGCGGCCGCGAAGGCCATCCGCTTCCGTAAGGAAGTGAAGAAGCCGCCATTGGTCTCCGTGTGAGTACTCTGTCTTAATGCTTTGTTCTTTCTTTGTGACTTTGTCTGAGTCTCTGCTTGCCCCTCTTGCTTCAGGGCTCCCCTCTCTCTTGATAGGGTCACCGCCGCCTCCGTCATGGGGTCAGCGGAGACGTCCGCCACCACTCGGCGAATTGACCCCGCTGCTGACCTCCGGGAGGCGACGGAGCGGAATGCGCAGGATAAGCACAACGAAGAAGAGGCCCTTCGCCTGGAGAAGGCGGAGGCCGACAGGGTGGAGGCCCCCGCCAAGAAAAAACTGGCGGAGGCCGAAGCCGCCGCCGCGACGAAGCGGCAGGCTGAGGAAGCCGCACGCCGCCAATCGGCGGTGTTTGTCACCCTGTTGAAATCTGCGCCGCTGCCTCCGGAGCTCACGGGGCAGACTGGAGAAGCCGGCGGGGAGAACCCCGTCGTGGAGAGGGAGGGCGGCGACCCCTCTACGCCGGATGTGAACGTTCCGCCGCCGCCTCTGCCGCCGTCTGAAGGTGCGCAGGGCGAGCAGCTGGCGGACCCTCCGGTGCCGCCGACTAAAGAAGAAGCTGTCGCGAGGCTACTCCTCCAAGTCGGCTCGCCAACGTGCCGCCGTCTGGAGAAGGAGACTTCGGCACCCCGCCCCCTGGAAGCCGGCACCGCTAGCTCGGCGATCCCAGACGCCGAAGCGACAAGCGCCGCACCCATTGGGTGGGTGCAAGGAGGCAGCACAGGGCCGCTGAACCAGGCGCTCCTGGACGTCCAGGCGAAGCTTCGTACTGAGGGAGACGCTCTCCAGAGTTGCACCAAGGCGTTCCTAGCGTCGCGGGCAGCCGTCCAGGTATGTTTTTTCCTTTGGTCTTGTTTTCTTGTTCCTCTCTGTGGGGGCGCGCCAGCGCACCCACTGGGTGTAGTCCCCGAGTTTCGGGCCGGCTGCTGAGCAGGCGGCCCGGAACTCCAATTGATGAAGTCTGGGTATTGACTTTTTGTCTGAAATGCTTGACACAGGATTACCACAACCTCTGCGTCACTGCCTTCAACCGTAACGTTGAAGAGCTGGGCAAGCGGACCGCCAATTTGTCGGAGAGCCGGAGTAAGTCTTTTTCCTTCTTTGCGGGGGCGCGCTGGTGCACCCGCGGGCAGTAGTCCTCGAGATTCGGGGCGACTGCTGAGCAGTCGGGCTAGATCTCCCCGGCGACCTTCTTTACTGATGACTTGACGCCTTCTTTCTTCCTTCTTTTCAGGGGCCAACGCTGCTCTTCAACAGCAGCTGAGCGACGCCACCTCCGCTTTGCGCGCCAAAGAGGAGGAGTGCAGCAAGCTCGCCATGGAGCGCGACCTGCTGGCCACTCAATTGGCAGAGTAGAAGGAGCTGCTTGTGAAGACGTAGAGGGAGGCGGAGGAGACGGAAACCGCCCTCCTGGCCGAGTTCGCAAGCGAGCACTCCTCCTGGTCTGACAAGGAGGCGATGCTGGCCTCCGGCTTCCATGAGATTGAAGACATCATTGATGGTGAGTTTCTTTACTTTCTTTCTTCGAGCTGCCGATTTAAGTGGTGCCGACTCCCGGTTTTTGACTTGCTTCTTTGTTTCTTCCTGTCTTTGCAGACTTCTTTCCTGGGCACTCGCAGGCCGCCGTCCAAGCCATCGAGGCTGACCGAGAAGGTCGGAGGGCGGAGGGCGCAGAGATTGCCGCCGACGCCCCCCGAACTCTTGACGAGCACATCCTGAGCATCGAGGCTCGCTTTCGGCCAGCTCACCGGATGTTGCGCCGGCTTCAGCGTGTTGGTGCCCAGGCGATTGCCACCATGTGGCCGGACATGCAGGCTCCGCGCACCCCTAGCCTGACAGCCGACTGGCTAGAGGTCGCGGCTGGTCGTCTTGAGGCCTGGAAGGGTTCTTCGGCCCGAGCTGGAGTGCGCCGGGCCTTGGAGTTCGTCAAGGCATGGTATCCGGGGCTGGATCTAGACCGGCTGGCCACGCTTCGGTCGGAGGCCCAGCAGGAGCTGGCAGCTGCGGAAGACGCCCTCGTCAAGCGTGCTGCGGTGATCACCGAGTACACCGACACCAGTATCTTCGTCCCCGAGCGGTCTGAAGACGGCGAGGAGGTACCGCCAGAGTGGTTTGGGATGAACCCAGACTACGGCGAGGACTCGGCGGAGGTGATTGGCTCCAGTGTCGAGGAGGAAGGCGAGGCGGAGGACGGAGGCGAGACGGAGGCACCAGAAGACGGAGCAGACGGCCAGCCTTAGCTCGACTGCGCCTCCAGCAACGAGCCGCGTGCGACCGACCCGACTGCCGTCGGAGGCGATCAAGCCGAGACTAGCCAGCCGGCCGCCCCGACGCCTGACACTGCCGCCTCCTCCGATCCTCTGAATCCATCTGCTGCTTCCTAAGCTGCCGCTTTATCTTTATTTTATCTGCTTCAGTAGTCTTTGAAGAACTTGTTAATTCGCACAATTCCACCCGCGGGGTGTATTTTGAACCTCCGCTCGAAAATTCGGCCAAGGGCCTATGTTATGTAAATATATTTATCCGAGTTCTATCTTTTCTTGCTCATTGATCTTTTGGCTTTTTTCCTTTGCCGCTTTCTCTTAGTTGCCTGCCTTGCCAATTGGACAGCCGCTCTGTGGACTGTCGCTGGATCAAGTGCTTGGCTACTTTGGGAAAGCAAGTACTTAGCCGTTTTTAAGAGTTTTTGAGCAAGTTGAATAGAAGGCGGCAATCCGACTATTCGAGAGTCGGTTTGCGAGAAAACGTCTTGAGCTATGTTTTATGCTTTGAGTCCTTAACCATTTTTCATGCGAACGCCCTTTCTACCTTACCTCTGCCCACCATACAGTCGCTCTGCGAGTTGCGGCTTCTGACAGAGGACGGTTTAGGTGTTACACACTACTTGTCCAGCTGCAGGAAGCATTTCATAGTGCAAGGCGGCAAGTCCCCGGGCCGAATTGTCGAGCCCGGTGCCAAGCGGCATGACAAAGAGTAACATAGTTGTAGGCATAATTTTTATCATACAGACAAAAGAGGGCAGTCCCCGAGCTCGTCTCGGGGGGCCCGAAGTCTTGGTACTTTAATACAAAAGGTAGCGTGGTACATATTGCATCAACTGTAAAATCTTCAGGGGAGATTTGCATTCCATGGCCGCTCTATCTCCTTGCCGGAGTCATCCCTCTTGCGTGCTCGAGGCTTCTGAGCATCAATCAGGTAGTAGGAGTCGTTGCCCAGTACTTTGCTGATGATGAAAGGGCCTTCCCAAGGTGCCGACAGCTTGTGCTGGCCGGCTGTTCGCTGGATCAGCCGGAGCACAAGGTCGCCTTCTTGGAAAGATCTTGGCCTGACCTTCCTGTTGTGGTATCGGCGCAGGCTCTGCTGGTAGATGCTGGACCGGCTGAGTGCCAACAGCTGGCCCTCTTCCATCAGGTCGACGCCGTCTTGTCGTGCTTCTTCTGCTTCCTCCTTGGTGTACATGGTGACTCGTGGGGAATCGAACTCTATGTCCGTTGGGATGACGGCTTCGGCACTATAGACGAGGAAGAAAGGCGTGAACCCAGTTGACTTGTTTGGAGTCATGCACAGACTCCAGAGGACGGCTGGTAGCTCATCGAGCCAGCAGCCAGCCGAGCGCTCCAGGGGCTCGATCAGCCGGGGCTTGATGCCGGACAGGATGAGGCCGTTTGCTCGCTCCACCTGGCCGTTTGACTGTGGATGGGCGATGGACGCTAGGTCTAGTCGGATGCCCTGTGTTGTGCAGAAATGGGCCAAGGCGCCTTTGGCGAAATTTGTGCCGTTGTCGGTGATGATGTTGTGTGGTATGCCGTACCGAATTGTGATATCGGCGATGAAAGTCACGGCAGTTGGACCGTTTAGCTTCTTGATTGGCTTCGCTTCTATCCACTTGGTGAACTTGTCCACCACGACAAGTAGGTGAGTTAAGCCACCTCGTGCTGTCTTGAATGGTCCCACCATGTCTAGACCCCAAACTGCAAAAGGCCAGGCAATGGGGATGGTCTTGAGTGCAGAAGCCGGCTGGTGCGGCTTGGAGTTGAACTTCTGGCACCCTTTGCATTTTTGGACCAACTCCTTGGCCTCTTCCAAGGCGGTTGGCCAGAAGAAACCATGTCGAAAGGCTTTGGCGACGAGTGCTCTTGAAGCCGCATGGTGGCCGCACTCGCCTTGATGGATGTCTTTGAGAATCGCTTGGCCTTGTTCTAGCTCTACGCAGCGCTGGTAGACACCAGTGACGCTGCGCCTGACCAGCTCTCTGTTGACTATTGTGTAGGCTGCCACCCGACGTTGTGCCGAGATGAGGTCTCATCAGTCGACAGCTCTTTGTTCACTAGGAATTTGAGGATGGGCTGGGCCCATGAGGGTGCTGCTATTTCTTCGACTGCCAGAACTGCGACTTGGACGAGGGTGGTTGGGCTGGGAGGCGGCGGGTTGGAGTCAACAACTGCTTGCTGGGTTAATGAAGTCCCCAGGCCGACTGGCGCGGCCCTTGGGTCGAGTTCTGGAATCTTCAAGTCCGTTGCCGCAGTCCCCGGGCCGGGTTCGACTGTGGCAGCTTTGGAGTCATCCGCAAAAATCCCCGTACCGACTGCCGGAGCTCTAGAGTCGGATCCGACATCTTTGGGAGGAGCCGGCACAAAAATGGAATATGAATCTGGTGAAGGCTTGACAGACGGCTTGAGGAGGCGTTGAAGGGCGACGCCAGATGGTATTGCTTGGCGGGTAGAGCCGATTCGTGCCAAGGCATCTGCTTGGTCGTTGTCGTTTCTTGGCACATGGAGGAACTCCCACCCTTCGAAATACCCGCTGAGTTGTTGTACGAGGAAATGGTAACTCACCATGTTTGCATCTTTCGCGTCCCAGTCGCCAGATGATTGCTGGACCACTAAGTCCGAGTCGTCATAACACAAGATCCGGCGGATGCCAAGTTCTTTGGCAAGCCGGAGCCCGTGAATGAGCGCCTCGTACTCAGCGACGTTGTTGGAGGCGGCAAAATGGATTTGTAGTGCGTATTTGAGCTTGTCGCCTTTAGGAGAGGTGAGGACGACGCCGGCTCCCAAGCCGGTGCACATCTTGGAGCCGTCGAAATGCATCCGCCAATGGGTGGAGTCAGGCGCTGGAGGTAGGTACTGGGTCTCGGCCCAGTCGACGAGGAAGTCGGCCAGTGCTTGTGACTTGATAGCGGTGCGGGGCTAGTAGTGGATGGTGTAAGGAGCCAGCTCTATGGCCCACTTGGCCACTCGGCCAGAAGCATCTCGGCTACCAATGATCTCGGCAAGTGGGGCCGTGCAGACCACCGTGATTGGACGCTCTTGAAAGTAAGGCTTCAATTTCTTGGCAGCAAAGTGTATGCCATAGCACATCTTCTGGTAGTGGGGGTAGTTCTGCTTGGAGGTCGACGGTACGTCGCTCAGGTAACATACCGGTCTCTGGATAGGTAGTGCCTTGCCTTCCTCCTTGCGTTCTACTACAATGACCGTGCTGACTACCCGGCTGGTGGCGGCGATGTACAGGAGCATAGGTTCCTTGGGAGTCGGAGCCGCCAGGACGGGTGGAGTAGTCAGCATCTTCTTTAACTGGTGAAAAGCTTCGTCCGCCTTATGGTTCCACTCAAAAAAAGTGGTCTTCTTCATGAGTTGGTATAAGGGGAGAGCTTTCTCGCCTAGCCGACTGATGAATCGGCTGATGGACGCCACGCAGCCGGTGAACTTCTGCACATCCAGCAGTCGGCTGGGTACCTCCATTCTCTCAATGGCCTTGATCTTTACTGGGTTGCATTCTATGCCGCGTTCAGAGACCAGGAAGCCAAGGAGCTGGCCGGCTGGTACTCCGAAGACGCACTTCCCGGGGTTGAGCTTGATCTGGAACCGGTGCAGGTTCTCAAAAGTCTCCTTGAGGTCTTCCAGCAGTGTTCCACGCTTTTCCGTCTTCACCACCACGTCATCCACGTAGACGTGGGCGTTCCTTCCGAGCTGCTTGAGGAGGCACTTCTGCATGCCACACTGGAAGGTGGGGCCGGCATTCCTTAAGCCGAACGTCATGGTGAGGTAGCAGAAGGCTCCAAACGGCATGATGAAGGCGGTCTTCATTCTGTCAGCCGGGTTCAGCTTGATCTGGTGATATCCTGAGTATGCATCCAAAAAAACTCAACAGCTCGCATCCGGCTGTGGAGTCTATCACCTGATCGATTCTTGGTAGAGCAAATGGGTCCTTGGGGCAGGCCTTGTTGAGGCTCGTGTAGTCAATACACATTCGCCACTTCTTGTTCTTCTTCAGTACCAGGACCGGATTTGCTAGCCATGCTGGAAAGAACACTTCCATAATGAAACCGGCTGCTAGGAGTCGGGCTATCTCTTCTCCGACAACTCTTCTCTTCTCCTCTGATAGGCGGCGCAGGGGCTGCCTGACCGGCTTTGCATCAGATCGGACATGTAACTTGTGCTCGGCGAATTCCATCGGTACACCTGGCATGTCTTTGGGGGACCATGCGAAGATGTCCCGATTCTCATGGAGGAAATCGACGAGCTCGCCTTCCTATTTGCTGTCGAGGTTTGCACCTACGACGGCGTACCTCTCTGGGTGCTCCGGATCCAAGGGTATCTTCTTTGTATCTTTGGCCGGCTTGAACGAATCCTCGGCCTCCGACTCTTTTGGGTTGGGCGATACCTCAGGCTGCTTGCCGGCCATCGCCACAACTCGCTCAAGGAGCCGCTTCTCGGCCGCGATTACCAGGGACTTGGCCAGCCGACTGCTCTCAGCCGCGCAAGCAGACGACTTCCGGTAGTCGCCAGCCACAATCAGAATTCCCCTGGAACTGGGCATCTTCATCTTGAGGTAGGCGTAGTTGGGACCGCCATGAACTTGACCAAGGCGGGTCGGCCAAGTAGCGCATGGTATGGGCTCTCAAGGTCCACCACCTCAAACCAAACAGACTCTCTACGGAAGTGATCTTTGTCTCCAAAGAGGACGTCCATCAGGATCTTGCCGATTGGCGAGCAGGAAAGCCCAGGAACAATGCCGTGGAACACAGTTCGGCTGTTCTGAAGCTGTCTTTGCTTGATTCCTAACTTCTCCATGGTATCCTTGTACAGGATATTGATGTTGTTGCCTCCGTCTATCAGAACTCGCGAGAAACGCGCGGCTCATCTGTCTATAGCAAAGGTGGCGTCCAGGACCAAGGCATAGGAGCCCGGACTCGGCATCACTTCTGGGTGGTCAGCCCTGCTCCAGCTGATGGGCTTCTTGGACCAGTGCATGAACTCTGGCGTCTCCGATGCTACTGCATTCACCTCTTGTCACTGCAGCCACCTGCTGCGTCGATCATCAGCCACACTGGTGAACACCACGTAGGCTCTGTGCTCTTCAGGGTACTCGTCTTGTACCACGCCGACTGGCCTGACAGCCGGCTGTTGGGGCGGCGGCGGAGGCGGCTGCCCAGCAGGCGGGGAAGGCAGGAGGCCGTCTCCCTTGGTGATCCTGGTGAGCCAGTGGCACTTCCGGGTGGTGTGGTTCGACGGCTTCATGCCGCTATGGAACTTGCAAGGTCCATCTAGGGTCTGTTCATAGGAGAAGGCCGGCAACCAGTTTGGCTTGCCGCCTTTCTGTCGCTTGGGCGGGGGTTGCTCATCTGGCTGCTGGGCTTCAACGGTCGCGACCTGCCGGCTACTAGAAGCCGGCTGTGGGGCCTTGCGCTTGTGGTCGCCCTGCTGTTGTCGCCGGCTAGCATCTGCCGCCGGAGTTCTTGGAGCTTGAGGAGCCACTTTGCCAGTTGTGTTGATTTGAATCTCCGCCTTCATGGAGGAGTCGGCCGTGGCGTACTTGTCCGCTATGATCAGCAGCTCGTCGATGCTTTCTGGCTCGTCGCAAAGGAGCTTGTGCTTGAGGAGGGTGCCTTCTCTGCACCCGGTACTCGATGGCCTGCACCTCGTGCATGCCCTCACAGGAGTTCCGAAGCTCGGCCCAACGCGTGAGGTAATCGCGAGTCGACTCGTCGGGGCCTTGCACGCACAAGGAGAGCTAACGGGGCTTGGGAGGACACTTGTACGTGCTGGTGAAGTTGCGAACGAACGCTTCGGTGAAGTCGACCCAGCTATTGATGCTGCGGGGCTTCAGGTTGTTCAGCCATGTCCGGGCCGTGCCCTGGAGCATGAGCGGAACATACTTTACAGCGACGCGCTTGTTGCCGTTTGCTATGCTGATAGCCGTGGAGTAGTCGACCAGCCAGTCTTCCGGCTTCACGGAGCCGGTATACTTGGGCGTGTCTCTTGGGAGCGTGAACCCTCTGGGAAAGGGCTCGTCTCGAATGCGTGGCCCGAAACAAGGCGGACCCAGCTCGTCTTCTTCTTCCAGCGCTAAGGATCGGTGAACTCGGTCGATCTGGTGGTGGGCGTCATTCTCTCCAACTCCCTCTCGGCGGCCAAGGCGGTCGCCGAGAGTCGGATGGTCAACAGGCGGCGGGGAGACTCGCCTCTCCTTGCGGGGAGGGGGAGGCGGACAGTCATCCCGTCGTTCCACTGCTCTCGGGCGGCCGTCTTGGTCGCGCTCTATGGTAATGCGAGTCCGACTGTGGCTGATAGCCGACTCCTTGTCTCTTCTTCCTCGGGCGCCGCCAGTCGGCGTCCGAGACGTCGCGCCTTGATCTCGGCGAATGTCGTTGTTTGGCCGCTGCGGCGCCTCCATGCGGCAGCCAGCCTCGTTCTACGCGGCGGCCGCGTCGAGGAGCCGCTGGACTCGCTCCATCATGAGGCGGCGTTCTTCACCCTCGAAATTGTCCAGCTCATCCGCCGCTGCCTGGGCGGCTCGGATGTTCTCCGCTGGTGTAGCGTACACAGGGCGGCTTGCCCCAAACAGGTTGGCGATGGCTACGCCACGCTACTGGACCGCGCCAAGGCGGCTGGGCCCTGCCGGGGCCGGCGAGCCACCGACGGCGCGATCCATCTCCCGCTGGTAGGCTTCTGACAAGCGCCTCATGCTGGCCAGCTTCTTCGCGCCTTCAACGAGCTGAAGGCGGCGCGCCTCCAACGTCTCTGCGTCAGCGTCTTCCGGAATGGGCGCAGTTAGGTCTTGCAGCGCCGCGCTGAGTGAGTCGTGCGCTCCTGCGCCGGGGAGCTCGTCATGACTGATGACTAGCACCTCGGTGACGGTGCTTCTGTTGCTCTCCACGCGAAGGAGAGGTTCGTCATAGACCACCACATTGGTGGGGAACGCGTTGAGCGACGCGGTGTCGGAGTCGACCAGCATCGGGTCGGTGGAGCCTACGGACTCCAAGTCTACGACAGGCTCGCCGGAACGTGGAGTTGATCGAGGAGGCCCGCGAGGAGGTTCTCGGGGCCGCCCGTGCCTGCGTTGGACGCAGGTTCGTCGGAGAGGCGGATGTCGCCGACAAATTCGGCCAAGGAGCTGGCCACGCAGGCGATCTCAACGCCGCTTAGCGCGTCGGTGCAAACTCCGTCTGGCGTGCCTGGCTAGCTACGCTCGCCAGGGAGAAAAAGGGTTCCCGTCCAGAACAGATCTCCGGACGGCGGTGCACCAGGCCCCATGGTGGGCGCCAAATGTCGAGGGTTTGGTGCGACATATGCCAAAGGATGGCTTATCATGGTGGGGGCGAGTAGAACGTCGCCGGTGCCTGGAAACGGGATGAGGCGAAGACATGCACGCCGGTGAATCTTACCCAGCTTTAGGGCTCTCCGAGGAGATAATACCCCTACTGCTGCTCTGCGGGGTCTCTGCATGATCACTATGGCAAAGTGTTTACACGGTTGCTCCTTGAGCTGTTTCTAGGAGGTAGGAGAGGGCAAGGCTAGCTCTCTCCCTTCTATACGATCTGGTCTAGAGCTAATGGGTTCCAACCCTTTGCATGGGTGCCCTGGGGGGTTTATATAGGCCTACCCCCCAGGGGTACAATGGTAATCCGGCTGGACGCGGGCCCAGCCGTCAGTGCCTCTGGCCTCCGTCTTCTCTGCTGACCGCTGGGGCCCACCGACTGGCAGGCCCCACCGACTGGCCTGGTACGGAGCCGACAGGCCGCGTCCGCCGCGGGCGGGTCTTGCCGGCTGCTGATTACTGTAGCCGTGCTTCTGATGACGCGGGCTTGATCATGAGGTCGTGGCAACAGCCCCGCCGCCCGGCGGGCGATCACTGTCGCCACTCCCCATCACATCTTGATTAATGGCGCGTGGGCCCCGAGGGAGGGCTCGGCCGACTCCCCCGGGCCGACTCCCGACGGGTCCGACTAGTGGTCCTCTTGCCGTCTCCTGGGGTCTCACTGACTGGTGGAGCCTGCTGCCTCTAGGCCGTAAGGACAAGCCGTCGTGGGTGGAGGATTCGGCCCTGCGGTGCTGATGTCAGGGCCGGCATGGCTACAGTGCCACGCCGCACGGAGATCTTCCGGGGTACGGCGTGCTGTGGTCACGCCTGCCCTTGGTAAGGGGCAGGAGCGGGCTTCATTGTTGCCACTCCCCTGCCCCGTCCCACTTGATGGGATCGTGAGGGGTGTTGGAGTCGCAGGCCGACTCCCCAAGGCCGGGTTCTCTGGAAGTCGCTAGTCAGGAGTCTGCTTTCCCTGAAGTCGTCCCTGGGACTCGGCCGTGGGTGGTCAGACGGCCGTCTTGCCGTTGACGTCCTGAAGGCGGCTCTTCGTCCTGGGGTCTTGAGGGGCGTAGCCTGTCCCGATGTCTTGAAAGGTTCTGGGGATCGGGTTGGCCTACCCGTGGCCCATTACTCCGACACGTTATGTGATGAAGTCGGAGCATGATTTATTTATTGATTGTCTTCCTTATGAGTGGCGGTCGGGGATGAGCAATGGTCTTTTCCTACCAATCTATCCCCCTAGGAGCATGCGTGTAGTACTTTGTTTCGATAGGTAATAGACTTTTGCAATAAGTATGTGAGTTCTTTATGACTAATGTTGAGTCCATGGATTATACACGCTCTCACCCTTCCATCATTGCTAGCCTCTTCAGTACCGTGCATTGCCCTTTCTCACCTCGAGAGTTGGTGCAAACTTCACCGGTGCATCCAAACCCCGTGATACGATATGCTCTATCACACATAAGCCTCCTTTTATCTTCCTCAAAACAGCCACCATACCTACCTATTATGGCATTTCCATAGCCATTCCGAGATATATTGTCATGCAACTTCCATCATCATCATATACATGACTTGAGCATTCATTGTCATATTGCTTTGAATGATCGTAAGATAGCTAGCATGATATTTTCATGGCTTGTCTGTTTTTTTGATATCTTTGCTATGCTAGATCATCGCACATCCTGGTACACTGCCAGAGGCATTCATATAGAGTCATATCTTTGTTCTAGACATCGAGTTGTAATATTGAGTTGTAAGTAAATAAAAGTGTGATGATCATCATTATTAGAGCATTGCCTCAGTGAGGAAAGGATGATGGAGACTATGATTCGCCCACAAGTCGGGATGAGACTCTGGACTTTAAAAAAAGAGGCCAAAGAAGCCCAAATAAAAAAAGAGGCCAAAGAAGCCCACCAAAACAACAAAAAAAACCAAAAAAAACAAAAAATGAGAGAAAAGAGAGAAGGGGCAGTGTTACTATCCTTTTACCACACTTGTGCTTCAGAGTAGCACCATGTTCTTCATATAGAGAGTCTCTTGAGTTATCACTTTCATATACTAGTGGGAATTTTCATTATAGAACTTGGCTTGTATATTCCAATGACGGGCTTCCTCAAATGCCCTAGGTCTTCATGAGCAAGCAAGTTGGATGCACACCTACTTAGTTTCAGTTTGAGCTTTCATACACTTATAGCTCTTAGTGCATCCGTTGCACGGCAATCCCTACTCCTCGCATTGAAATCAATTGATGGGCATCTCCATAGCCCGTGGATTAGCCGCGTCGATGTGAGACTTTCTCCTTTTTGTCTTCTCCACACAACCTCTGCCATCATATTCTATTACACCTATAATGCTATGTCCATGGCTCACGCTCATGTATTGCGTAAAAGTTGAAAAGGTTTGAGAACATCAAAAGTATGAAACAATTGCTTGGCTTGTCATCGGGGTTGTGCATGATTTGAATATTTTGTGTGGTGAAGATGGAGCATAGCCAGACCATATGATTTTGTAGGGATAACTTTCTTTGGCCATGTTATTTTGAAAAGACATGATTGCTTTATTAGTATGCTTGAAGTATTATTGTCTTAATGTCAAATAATAGACTACTGCTTTGAATCACTCATGTCTTAATATTCATGCCATGGTTAGATTACATGATCAGGATTATGCTAGGTAGCATTCCACATCAAAAATTATCTATTTTATCATTTACATACTCGAGGACGAGCAGGGATTAAGCTTGGGGATGTTGATACGTCTCCGTCGTATCTATAATTTTTGATTGTTCCATGCCAATATTATACAACTTTCATATACTTTTGGCAACTTTTTATACTATTTTTGGGACTAACATATTGATCCAGTGCCCAGTGCCAGTTCCTGCTTGTTTGATGTTTTTTGTTTCGCAGAAAATCCATATCAAACGGAGTCCAAATGGGATAAAAACTTGCGGAGAGTTTTTTTGGAATATATGTGAATTTTGGGAAGTGGAATCAACGCAAGACGATGCTCGAGGGGCCCACGAGGTAGGGGGCGCGCCCCAGGGGGTGGGCGCGCTCCTGACCCTCGTGGCCACCCCGTAAGGCAGTTGGTGTCCTTCTTTCGCCGCAAGAAAGCCAATATCTGGATAGAAATCGTGCTCAAATTTCAGCCCAATCGGAGTTACGGATCTCCTGGAATATAAGAAACGGTGAAAGGGCACAATCAGAAACGCAGAAACAGAGAGAGACACATCCAATCTCGGAGGGGCTCTCGCCCCTCCGCCGCCATGGAGGCCATGGACCAGAGGGGAAACCCTTCTCCCATCTAGGGAAAGGTCAAGGAAGAAGAAGAAGAAGAAGGGGGGCTCTCTCCCCCTCTCTCCCGGTGGCGCCGGAACGCCGCCGGGGCCATCATCGCGACAACGATCTACACCAACAAATTCACCACCGTCATCACCAACTCTTCCCCCTTCTATGCACTGGTGTAACCCCTCTTTTACCCACTGTAATCTCTACTTAAACATGGTGCTCAACGCTATATATTATTTCCCAATGATGTATGGCTATCCTATGATGTTTGAGTAGATTTGTTTTGTCCTATGGGTTAATTGATGGTCGTGATTGGTTTGAGTTGCATGTTTTAATATTGGTGTTGTCCTATGGTGCTCTCCGTGTCGCGCAAGCGTGAGGGATTCCCGCTGTAGGGTTTGCAATATGTTCATGATTTGCTTATGGTGGGTGGAGTGAGTGACAGAAGCACAGACCCGAGTAAGTAGGTTGTTTGCGTATGGGAGTAAAGAGGACTTGATGCCTTATAATGCTATGGTTGGGTTTTACCTTAATGATCTTTAGTAGTTGCGGATTCTTGCTAGAGTTCCAATCATTAGTGCATATGATCCAAGAAGAGAAAGTATGGTAGTTTATGCCTCTCCCTCAAATAAAATTGCAATAATGATTATCGGTCTAGTTATTGATTGCCTAGGGACAAATAACTTTCTCGTGACAAAAAGATCTCTACTGAAACTAATTTAGTTGTGTCTTTATATAAACAGCCCCTAGCTTTTATTTACATGCTCTTTATTATCTTGCAAACCTAGCCTACAACACCTACAAAGTACTTCTAGTTCCATAATTGTTCTAGGTAAGGCGAACGTTAAGCGTGCGTAGAGTTGTATCGGTGGTCGATAGAACTTGAGGGAATATTTGTTCTATCTTTAGCTCCTCGTCGGGTTCGACACTCTTACTTATCTAGAGGCTACAATTGATCCCCTATACTTGTGGGTTATCAGCAGCCAATGGCCCCGGCCCACCGGTGGCGAAGCAGCCAGACCCAAAACCTAGTCAATGAGCACGGTGAGGGCATGAGGGAGGGCGATGCGCCAACGAGCAACCACATCCACCCAAACCAAAACAACCGCAACCCGTGTGCCCCACACAATCCCGCCGCAAATACCAGAGGTCAAGAATTTCAACTAAATATCACTGGCCAAATAATCGAAATGTGGCAGTCCCACGCGTGTTCTCCACTGAAAGCCCCTCTTCTCACCTTGCATTCAGAACTCACACCCACTCTAGCCTGCCATACGACCTAACCACCGTAACGCATGCTTCCATTGGTATTTGCCAACTCTGGTATGTGTAAGATCTCGCATGACCTGATGAGCTGTGAACTTACCCCTATATGTACCCCACTCTATTTGTGATTTCATTCGCATGATTTAGCATTTGTATGGACGTGATAGGGAAGAACTTGTATGTGTGAAAAATAATAGGCATATGTTTTTTCCTGATGAATTGAGATAACTAATGAACATATGTAGTAAGCAAGAACTAGTGCCAAGCTTTAGTTCTCCGGACAATTGTTTGTATTTCTGTTATGTTAAGTAATGGAAAGGGGGTAGCCCGGCTGTTTTTAAAAGAGGGAAGAAGTGTCAAGCATTTGTTGCCTAGTGATGTCAACACACTCAAAGATTGTCATAGTCTTAGGAACACAAGCGTATCTGAAGGGCTTCTCCTAGGACAATATTTCAGTGATGGGCAATTGGAGATTCTCCTACTACAAGTTTCAAGGAACAATGTCGCCATGTTAACCATTGATTCGTCTTGCAACATGGAGTAACTAGTATATCAAAAGCACCAAGTAAAACAAACAGGAGTGCAGATTATCAGGTATTCCATATTGAAAGTAAAAGTAGATATAAAATTGAAGGTAATAGGGCCATACATAAGGGAGAGAAGCTAGCGCTCTCAGCTACTCAAAGTTAGGTCTATGAGACCGTCCATTGCATTTCCACCAAGCTTCCTTTTAGCTATTTTCCCAAAAGCAAAAATAGAGATATATTAGTTTCTCCTCAACGCATATGCAAAATTTTATCTACCAATCTCAAGTTTGATCAAGTATTGCAAGAGACAGATGCTCTAGCAACATGCTAAGCCCTAGTTCTTTTGGACGATTCTCCTAGAATCTCCAACACCCATTCTTGGAGTATCTGCCAAAAGAACCGGGCCTAACTCTTTGACATTAGTTTTCTTTGTTTGCGTTCTACTAACACCCATTCTTTTGGACGATTTTCCTAGTTCATGTTGATCGTAGTAGCCGGAGTGAGGAATCTAAGATACATATATGTTTGTGACACTGAAAAAGTTGCCCTCGCGAGTAGTTAACAAACCAGTGTATGCATGTACATACTATATGCAAGAAAACTCTTATGTTACATTGGTCTATGAACCCATATACAACTAGTTAGCATACACGAGGGATATTATTATTTCATTATTTGTCCTTCATTGACTTGTGTTGGGGTAGAATTAATTGCAAAATAATTTTTTTCGGGATGCATACCGCCATGTCATTATGTGATCGAGGACGAAGAAAAAGAAAATTTAAGCATACACATAAATAGTTGAACATCATTTCGAATATCAAACTGAAATTTATATTTAATTTGCATGTCATGTCAAATTTCCTCAGGTATCCTCACCACCAGCTAATGTAAACTATAAGTGCCACAATTATATTAAGAACATATGCACCTCCAAATTGCCACAATTTTAATTCCTGTCTTGATTGTACCTCAGACTCTTCTCTTATGGTTCAGTAGACTTCATTTATGTACTTAAATATTAGGATAAACATGATATTCTAAAAGCTATCGTGTTACTACTCTATTATCTTTGGAATTAATTTTCGATTTCCAATATAGTTCCTCTCTTTTAACATATTACTTCCCAACTTGCATCAGATTCATTGCTGGAGGCTGCTAAAGAGGAAGCTAGCTCCATAGATAATATCATTTTCCAAACTATGAAGTACAATTTTTTGCCTTATGATCCTTGCCTCTCCGCTCTTTGGTTTATGTTTATGTCGGTAAATTTGATTTAATAATAGCCCAATTCTACTCTATCCATTTCTCCAAAGAAATAGGACTTCCTGGATTCCAGTGCATTCATAATGTGTGATTTCTAACTATTCCCTCCGTCCTTTTTACTCTGTATATTAGATTTGTGTCAAGTCAAAGTTTGCAATGTTTGACCAACTTTATATTAAAATATCAAAATTTACAATACCAAATATATATGTTATGAAAGTACATTTCATAATTAATCTAACAATATTGATTTGACATTGTAAATGTTGATATTTTTTCTATAAATTTGGTCAAAGTAGAGATACTTTGACTTCAGACAAAACTTATATTCAGACTAAAAAGGACCAGGGGGGGTACAATGTATGTGGTTCTCTGCAACTGAATTTTGCATCTTCAAACAATAACTACCTTGGAGATTGTTCACAAGTAGTGTTGCCAGGTGGTTGTTGAGGGCGTGCCCATGTTGTCCATAGCACCTCTTTCAAAAATAAATAAAAATGTTACCCATAGTACGTTTCTAGCATCTTAGCTATGTTTGGCTATTTATACGCTAGCCTTGATTTCTTGCTTTCTGACTTTCTAGTCTTGACAAATATCCACATGCTAGAGCTGAAATCTCCAAAGTCCAGCCAGTTACCTCTTTCTTGTTCATCATAGGTTTGCTATGAGTGGGAACTATCAACTATTTGATTTAAAACAAGAAACTTATTTGGGGATGGAAGGTACCAGGATTTAGGAGAACAAGATAAGACATACTTGTAGTTGAGGGGTTTGGATAGTTTGTGTATACAATTTGGGAAAGTTGTGAATGTGCTATATGACAGGTACACCCTCTATCGAAGATGACCATGTTTTATCTTGAGATCCGTTTGTATCACTGTATTTTATATGCCACTCGCACTATCTTATTGTGCCATAAGCTTAGGTGTAGACAGTACATAGTTTTAGGAATGAAGCAATGCATCTAGTTGCTTCAAAGAAGGAAATAATTCTGGTTTACGAGTAGGAAAGACTAAAGAGTTTTGCTATGCGTATAACACATTGTATCCAAGATATGTACCATACTACTCCCTCCATCTGGAATTACTTGTCGTAGAAATGGATATATCTAGATGTATTTTAGTTATAGATACATCCATTTTTATCCATTTCTGCAACAAATAATTCAGGACAGAGAGAGTACATGTTAATCGTTCATGATGATCATTGTGCAGTTTCAGACTTCTTTTTATCGCACACAAATTAACTCTGAAGGTTAAAACAAAGTAATGCATAAATACAAGGATCAGGTGTCTAACAAACTAATGTGCTCAGTAGAAAATGATTTTCCTCACGCGCGTGTGCGAGTGAGTGCTTTCATTAGGGCAACAAGTTTTGACACCGCTTTGACTGCTGGCGAAATATCATGGTGCTCCGTTCATTCAAAGATTTTTTTTCTTGAAACGGGACTAAAATTTGCCTCATCGATTAATTAAGGAGAAGAAAATTACTCTGTTTAATTAATGAAAAATCAAACGAAAACTGATACAAACCAACCACGTGCGGACTACTCACAGAGCATACAACCCAGAAGCGCATGATCAGCTCTAAAACTATACCCAACACGCAACGGCCACCAACCCTACACTACTACAATCGTAAAGAAACCGTTAGCGAGAGTACCCCGGCCGAAGACCAGGAACACCACCAATTAGGACATAAGGACCACCCAAGAGAGTGATGATCATCCATCAAGCAGCTGCAGAAGCCTTTTTGTGGCGCCCCTCCTTTTGATTTTGCTCCTGAGAGCCTTCTCCATAATCATCATGCCAGATTCAGGGTTAGCCGCCTCCAAACGCGCGAGCAAGCTGCGAAGCTGTATCTCAAAGAGAATCTCATTAGCCTTATCCCTCACAGACACCACCACATGAATATCCTCAGCCATGGGTACCACCAACACGATGGACTCAGACGCCTGCAGTTGCTCACATGGTAGAGGTGAACACTCCAATTGTGCCTTAGAATTAAGTGCCAACGCACATTCCTCATCAATCATGTCACCCACTGACACCCCCGCCCAACGGTCACACTTGAGTGAGTTATAGTAGCATCCTAACCTCCACATTCTACAAAAGTGAGCGACTGACTGGGCTCCAATGACAACGGAGAGGGTTTCATGGGCACTCCAAGGCTCCTAGCAAGTCCATCTCTTTAGGAAGAATTTATCATCGAAAGTTGCGAAGTGACTTCCACATACCTCCTGTAGTGACAGTTATAAGAGCAACTCCAATGGGGCGACCCAAACGAACGGCGATTTTGTCTGTTTTTTGTCCATTTGGATCGGCCGCCCGCCTGGCGTCCGCCCTATTTTAGATATGGGTCGGCAGCGCACCCAACGCGCCGACTCATATGTGCCGGCGTGGCCGGCTGGTCGCCCAATTTTTACATTGATGAAAACATATAATCAAATAACATAGTTTGAACTGAATAAAATAGCATGGTTTTACAAGCCGAATAAAAATAAAAATGTCTCACATAGTCCTCACATAGTTTTGCAAACGAATAAAAGAAGATACATCTATTGGTTGCCAACATGAGCCCATATATGCTCAACCAAATCATTTTGCAGTTGCATGCGAGTTTCTCAATCACGCATGTCATGATGAAATTGGGTGAACTGTTCAAATGTTGCCGCTCCTCCATGTTCAGGCATAACATTCTCACCCTGAAACTGAAACCCTTTATCGTACAGACGTTCCAGGCGCTCGTTTTCTATGATCATATTATGCATAATCACACAAGTAGTCATCACCTCCCATAGTTTCTGCGTGCTCCAGGTATTAGCAGGATACCGAACGATGCCCCATCGAGATTGCAAAACACCAAAGACGCTCGACATCCTTCCTAGCACTCTGTTGCTCTTGGGCAAATCTTTTCCTCTTCTCTCCGACAGGTTGGGTATTGTCTTGACAATAGTGGTCCATTGAGGATAGATACCGTCACACAAGTAGTATCCTTTGTCATAGTTGTGGCCATTGACAGTAAAGTTCACTGGTGGGTTGTTGCCTTCGTCAAGCCTAGCAAACACCGGCGAGCGCTGAAGCACGCTGATATCATTGTGTGATCCACGACCTCTAGTATGACAGCGCAAGCCCTGACATGGCCCTTATACCGTCCTTGCCAAGCAGAAGGGCAGTCCTTTCACTTCCAGTGCATGCAGTCTATACTGCCAAGCATCTCTGGGAAGCCCCTGTTGGCATTCATCGCCAACAAACGGGTTGTATTTTCAGCTGTCGGCTCTCTCAAGTACTCAGGGCCAAACACAGCAATAACAACTTTGCAGAACTTATACAGGGACTCTAGACATGTAGACCCGCTCATACGCCCATACTCGTCAATGAGATCACCGGGCACTCCGTATGCAAGCATTCAGATGGCGGCAGTGCATTTCTGATAAGAGGAGAAACCAATCTTGCCAACGGCATCCTCTTTGCACTCGAAATAGTCATCATAGCCGACCACCCCCTCTCTAATACAGTTGAAAAGATGCCCACTCATACGAAAACGGCGACGGAATTTTTGATGTTTGAAGCAATGTTTTAAATAGCGGGCTATGGTATATAGCGACAACCCTTAAAAACAGCTATAGCGGGCTATAGCGAGGCTATAGCGGCAAATTGTACAAGAAATCAAATAGCGGCAACATGCTCAAACAGCTATAGCGCAGCTATAGCGGGGCTATAACTGGCTATTTAAAACTATGGTTTGAACAACGGGTTTGTTGTATCAAAGTAGTCCTTTCAAAGAAGGAAATGCCCGCTCTCTCGGTTGCGATTCAACGCCGGAAGGTGGCCCAGAATGAAGCCACGGAACAACGGCCGCTGGCTGTTGAGGTGGTGATGGACCAACACGGCAGCCAATATCTCCTCCTCGTCATCGGACGACGAATCGTCAGAGTCACAAAGGAAATTTTGAAAAAAAAACTCGTCGGTGGAGTCCATTTTATACCTTGCCAAACTGTCGAAGAGTTTGCGGGCGTCGACGAAGGAGACGGCCGGCGAAGGGAGTCGCGGCACGCACAGACGAGCTAGCTGCCCTTCCGGCGTTTGACGAGCGTGCCAGTGAGGATCTGGCCGGGGTGGCGAGGCAGCTTCTTGGTCGGGGGCGGCTGTGTGGTGGTGGGGGGGAGGGTGGGAAGCAGTCGGCTCCCCGGCAAAAATGGGCGGCGGCGGCGTCGGTGACGAAGGAGGCGGACGAGGATTGTTGTTGGATGGAGGAAGACCAACGTGCCACCGACCAACGGGCCCGGGGAAGAAGAAGGTGACCGCGTGTCCGTCACGTGTCCGCGCCGACGCAAATCCGACTCAAAATTGGGCCGAGAATAAGTTGCCCGCGGACGAAAAGTGGACACGCTTCCGTTTGAATCGACGCGTTGGGCTGCTTTTTGTGTCCGCATCTGTAACGCCCTCGATGCGGCTATATCTCCCACGTGTCGAGGCACGACTTAGAGGCATAACCGCATTGAAAGCAATGTCGCAAGTCGGGAAATCATTACACATCCCATGTACATAAATAATATAAAGGGGAGGAACATAGTTGGCTTACACTCGCCACGTCACATCAAAGTACATAAATAACATCCATCATACAAATCACTCATGGCCCGACTACGGTGCCAAAATAGAAAAGACCCCCAACATGCGACAAGGCCCTGAATCGATAACCCCAACTAGGCACCACTACTGATCATCCGGAAAAGACACGTAGTATCGCTGAGAGTCCTCGTCGAACTCCCACTTGAGCTCGTAATCGTCAACTGGAGCAGAAACACCTGGACCTGCATCTGGAGTTGTAGTATCTGTGAGCCACAGGGACTCAGCAATCTCACACCCACGCGATCAAGACTATTTAAGCTTATAGGAAGGTTAAGGCAAGTGTAGGTGGAGCTGCAGCAAGCGACTAGCATATATGGTGGCTAACTTATACGCAAATGAGAGCGAGAAGAGAAGGCGAAGCACGAGCGAGAAACTAAAGGAAAATCCTGCGCAAGCATAACTCCAACACCGTGTCCACTTCCCGGACTCCGCCGAGAAGGGGCCATCATGGTAACACACACGGTTGATTCATTTTAATTAAGTTTAGTTAAAGTTATCTACAACCGGACATTAACAAATTCCCATCTGCCCATAACCGTGGGCACGGCTTTCGAAAGTTCAATCCCTGCAGGGGAGTCCCAAATTAGCCCATGACAAGCTCTCACGGTCAACGAAGGAATAGACCTCCACCCGAGACACACCGATCAGACTCGGCAACCCGGTACAACAAGACAATTCGACAGGTTAAAACAAGACCAGCAACACCGCCCGAATGTGCCGACAAATCCCGATAGGAGCTGCACATATCTCTTTCTCAGGGCACACTCAGATGAGCCAGACGTCGGGTAAGCCAGCCCAGAGTTGCCCCTGGTAGCCTCGGACATCGCTCAGTGGGACCAACACTCAGAGGAGCATTGGCCCAGGGGGGGTTAAAATAAGATGACCCTTGAGTCTGCAGAACCCAAGGGAAAGAAAAGGCTAGGTGGAAAATGGTAAAACCAAGGTTGGGCATTGCTGGAAAAGCTTTAATCAAGGCGAAATATCAAGGGGTTCCCATTGTAACCCAACCGCGTAAGGAACGCACAATCCGGGAACATAACACCGATATGACGGAAAACTAGGGCGGCGAGAGTGGAACAAAACACTAGGCGAGAGGCCGAGCCTTCTACCCTTTACCAAGTATATAGATGCATTAAGATAACATAGCAATATAATGATATCCCAACAAGTAAATAAATGTTCCAACAAGGAACGGCTCCAATCTTCACCTGCAACTAACAACGCTATAAGAAGGGCTGAGCAAAGCGGTAACATAGCCAATCAACGGTTTGCTAGGACAATGGTAGGTTAGAGGTTCAATCATGCAATTGGGAGGCTGACAAGCAAGTGGTAGGCATCGTAGCAGTGGCAAAGCAAAAGAGCAAGCAAACTAGCATAGCAAAGATAGTAGTGATTTCGAGGGTATGATCATCTTGCCTGCAAAGCTGTCAGAGTTGACTGGATCCTCAAAAGCACACTCAACGGGCTCCTCGTTAGCGAACTCGTCTCCCGGCTCTACCCAACAAGACAAACAAGCAACAAGGATACAATCAACCACGTGCAAGACCAAGCAATATGATGAAATGATGATATGCTATGCGGGATGCGATGCGGGATGCAAAATGCAAGATATGACAGGAAATGCATGAACCTGGCCTCAACTTGGAATTCCAAGGGTGCCACTGGATAGAGGTAATGAAATCGCTTGAAAACGATATAAAGATCATAGGAATCGGAGCTACGGTTTGGAAATGGCGAGTGTTTTACGAAACGAACCGATCTGCGATATACAGCAAGTAGGCTCCTAAATGCAACGAAAATAACATGCTACAGCCACCAAACATGAAAACAAAATACATGGCAGTGATGTCACAAGATGCTTAACAAAACACTAGCACTGAGCCATAGGCAAATTCATCCATTAAGAGGTTCAACCAAGCATGGCAAAAATGAATATGCAAACAGATTCCAGACTTAGTGAAATTAACACTAGCCTGAAATTTCAGATCACGAAGCCCTCTTCGGAGCAGCAAAACAACATGATACAAAACCTGAACATAACAAGTAAGAACATGGCATGGAGCTACTTAACAAGCTTAACAAAACACCCAAATTGACCTGGGGCCAAAAGGGTTCACAAAATACTCTACCGAGCTCACGAACATAGCTCGAACACAATCAGTTTTCAGACTTAGTGAAAACTGAGACATGCAGAAATTTAACTCGCGAAGGCATGTAAACGAGCTCGATGCACTCACTACGGTGCAAGTCATGGCAAGGCAAGCATATAACCAGAAAGAAGGCACAATATGCTAGCTACACATGGCAAGAACAAAGGCATATCATGCATGGAACACTAACGGTAGCATCGGCAAAATCGCAAACAAGTTGACGATCTGCCCAGATTAACAACGAAGCAAAAGTTGAGCTTGATTGAGTCAACCTAGAGCACTCCACATATGCAAACAAAGACATGGATGGATAGAGCATAACATAAATATCAAAACTCCCTTACTGATCATCCTCAAAAGAGGCACGGATCACTAGGAAACAAGATGGACATATAGCATCATGAACTAAAATATCCCAGACTTAGTGAAAATCACTAAGTCCCTGAAATCTGCAATCTCAGGTACCTCTCTTCGCAAGCTTGCACAAGACAACACACACATCCTAAAAATGCATGGGTGGAACCTCTGGAAAGAAGACAAAATGCTTAACAATTCATTCCAAAGGGGCACAGGCATATCATGCACGAATTAAACATGGCAAAAACGACAAAAGTGCATGATGAGCTAACGGATCTGCAATTTAACTCACGAAGCCTCCTTCTAACAGCATTTTGCGCAACAAGATGGCCTCAAATGCAAATGATGCAATGGAATGAAATGATGTACATGTCGAGGCGAAGATTTTGATATGTCATACGCCCAAAACGGAGCTACGGTTGCAAAGTTACGGGACCTCGAACAGAGCAACTTGGATCAAACTTTTCAGGACTTAGAAAAAAAAATCGGGGTTTAGGGTTTACTGTTCACGCGACCGGATCCAGATCGGGATCGCGGCGCGGAAGCCGAGGCGGCGCCGGCGGCGGAGCTCGAGCTCGCCGGAGCTGCGGGGTGCGCCAGCGGTGGAGGAGGTCGCCGGGGGGTGGCGCCGGCGAGGAGGCAGCGGAGGGGCGCGCGAGGGCGGCGTCGGGCGGCTCGGGCGCGTGGGCGGAGCCGGCGAGTGGCGCGGTCGCCGGAGACGCGGTGCGGCGGCCGGAGACGGGAGGCGGCGGATCCGGGCGGGAGGCGCCCGGGCGGCGGCGGAGCGCACCGGGCCGCGGGGGCCGGACGCGGCCAGGCCGGCGGTGGGAGGCCCGCGGCGCGGGGGTGACGTTGGGCGGCCCCGGTGGCTGGGCGCGCGGCGGGATGACGGTGGCGGACCAATGTCGTCGGGCGGCGGTGTGTGGCCGGCGGCGGCGGGAGGAGTTGGATCTAGGGTTAGGGGAGAAGAACCGGGATTTGGAGGGGGTATATATATAGGCATAGAGGGAGCTAGGAGAGTCCAAATGAGGTGCGGTTTTCGCCCACGCGATCGTGATCGAACGCTCTAGGACATGGAGCAGAGTTTGGTGGGTTTTGGGCCAAATTTGGGGTGTTGGGCTGCAACACACACGAGGCCTTTTCGGTCCCTCGGTTAACCGTAGGAGTATCAAACGAAGTCCAAATGACCCGAAACTTGACAGGCGGTCTACCGGTAGTAAACCAAGGCCGCATGGCAAGTCTCGGTCCAGTCCGGAAATGTTTGAACCCCACACACGAAAAGGAAAGCTAGAAATGGCCACCGGAGGAGAACGAAGCGCCGGAATGCAAAACGGACAACGGGGAAAATGCTCGAATGCATGAGATGAACATGTATGCAAATGCAATGCACGAGATGACATGATAAGAGATGCACGAAAAAGAAAAACAACACACGGAGACAAAGACCCGAACCCGAGAAATAAATATAACTTAGCGCCGGAGACGGCAAGAGTTGGATACAAATATGGAAAGTATATCTGGGGCGTTACAACACTCCACCACTATGAAAAGATCTCGTCCCGAGATCTAGGACTGAAAGAACTCCGGGTACTCAGAACGGAGGTGATCCTCGCGTTCCCAGGTAGCTTCACGGTCGGAATGGTGAGACCACTTGACTTTGAGAAAATTTGATTGACTTGTTGCGAGTCTTGCGTTCAGTTTCTTCAAGAATGGCAACTGGGTGCTCACGATATGAGAGATCTTCTTGGAGCTCAATGTCCTCGAAGTTGACGGTGCGTTCAGGCGTCTTGAAGCACTTTCGGAGTTGGGAGACATGGAACACATCATGAACATTGGCAAAGTTTGAAGGAAGCTCGAGCTGATAGGCGAGGTCGCCTCTCTTGCTAGCAATCTTGAAAGGCCCGACATATCTGGGGGCAAGCTTCCCTTTGATACCGAAGCGACGAGTACCTTTCATAGGAGAGACACGGAGGTAAACATGATCTCCGATCTCGAAAGCCAAATCATGGTGCTTACTGTCATAGTAGCTCTTCTGGCGGGATTGGGCTGCTTTGAGGTTATCACGAATGACCTTGCACATTTCTTCTGCCTCTGTGATCAGGTCATTACCCAGCAGCTGACGTTCACCGGTTTCAGACCAGTTGAGAGGGGTACAGCACTTCCTGCCATACAGAATTTCAAAGGGGGCCTTGCCCGAACTTGCTTGAAAACTGTTGTTGTATGAGAATTCAGCATAAGGAAGACAGTCCTCCCACTTCATGCCGAAAGAAATCACACAAGCCCTGAGCATGTCTTCGAGAATCTGGTTGACATGCTCGACTTGACCGCTCGTTTGAGGATGGAAAGCAGTGCTGAAGCGGATGCTAGTGCCCATGGCCTTCTGGAAAGAATCCCAAAACTTCGAGGTAAAGATGCTGCCACGGTCTGAAGATATCACTTGAGGAATACCGTGCAGAGAGACAATGCGAGAGGTATAGAGTTCCGCCAATTGAGCTGCAGTGATAGACTCTTTGATAGGCAGAAAGTGAGCCACTTTGGTGAGCTTGTCGATGACAACGAATATAGCATCATTGCCACGCTTGGACTTTGGAAACCCAGTCACGAAGTCCATTTCAATGTGGTCAAACTTCCATTCTGGAATGGCAAGAGGTTGGAGGAGACCTGCTGGCCTTTGGTGTTCTGCCTTCACTCTTCTGCAGACATCACACTCATTCACGAATTGAGCGATCTCGCGCTTCATTCGAGTCCACCAATAAGCTTGCTTGAGATCCTGATACATCTTCGTGCTCCCAGGGTGGATGGAGAGGAGAGAATTGTGAGCCTCGTTCATGATCACTTTACGAAGTTCACCTTTGGGCACAACAATACGATCCTCGAAGAAGAGAGTGTCCTTGTCATCAAGGTGGTAGCACTTGTACTTGGACTGACTCTTGGCAATACCAATCTTCACCTTTTTCACCATAGCATCAAGAAGCTGGGCTTGGCGAATCTGGTCTTCCAAGGTAGGAGAAACTTGGAGGTTGGCGAGGAAACCTTGAGGAACAACTTGAAGATTCAGCTTGCGGAAAACTTCACAAAGCTCGGGTTGATAGGGCTTGAGAATCAGACTGTTGCAATATGCTTTTCTGCTCAAAGCGTCAGCAATCACATTAGCCTTGCCTGGAGTATACTCAATACTCGGATTGTACTCTTGAATCATTTCGACCCATCGAGTTTGCCTGAGGTTGAGATTAGGCTGGGTGAAGATGTACTTGAGACTCTTGTGATCAGTGAAAATGTCCACTTTCCTTCCCAATAGAAGATGTCTCCAAGTCAACAAAGCGTGCACAACTGCCGCCAACTCGAGATCATGAGTGGGGTAGTTCTTCTCATTAGGTTTCAACTGGCGAGAGGTATAAGAAACAACTTTCTTCTCTTGCATCAAAACTGCACCGAGACCTTGGAGAGAGGCATCACAAAAGACCTCGTACGGCTTGGTTTCATCAGGCGGAGTCAGAACTGGAGCAGTAATCAACTTCTCTTTTAAAGTGTTGAAAGCAATATCACACTCCGGAGACCAAACGTACTTGACGTGCTTCTGAAGAAGATTTGAGAGAGGCTTCGCGATCTTAGAAAAGTTTTCAACGAATCTTCTGCAATAGCTTGCGAGACCGAGGAAACTGCGGAGTTGCTTCACGTTCTGAGGAGGTTCCCAATTCACAATTGCAGACACCTTCTCAGGATTCACGGAAATGCCCTTGGCAGAGATGATATGGCCAAGATAAAGAACCTCATCGAGCCAAAATTCACACTTGGAGAACTTGGCGTAGAACTGATGTTCCCTGAGCTTGTCAAGAACCAAACGCAAGTGCTTGGCATGATCTTCCTTGTTCTTGGAGAAAACCAGAATGTCATCGAGATAGACCAAAACAAAGTCATTGGTGTAGGCGTTGAAGATGAAGTTCATCATGCGAGAGAACGTCGGAGGAGCGTTGGCGAGGCCAAAAGACATGACAGTGTATTCATATGAACCAAAGCTTGTTCTGAACGCCGTCTTGGGAATATCTTGCTCACGAATACGAATCTGATGATAACTCATACGGAGATCAAGCTTGGAGAATACTTGGGCACCCTTGAGTTGTTCGAATAGCTCATTGATGTTGGGAAGTGGGTATTTGTTCTTGATGGTCTTCTTGTTCACTGGACGGTAATCAACACAAAGTCGACTCGATCCATCCTTCTTCTTCACAAAAAGAACACCACAACCCCACGGAGAAGTACTAGGCCGGATGAGACCCAATCTTTCTTGCTCATCGAGTTGTTTCTTCAACTCCTTCAACTCTTCAGGGCCGAACTTGTAGGGACGTTTGCACACAGGTTCCGTACCAGGTTCAAGTTCAATAACAAATTCAACCGGCCGGTTTGGAGGCATCCCTGGGAGTTCTTCTGGAAAAACGTCTTGATACTCACAAACAACCGGAATCTGCGAAATAGCATCCAATTCACCCTTCTCATTGAGAGAAAACAACCGGATGGTATTATCCCGAGCAGCAAAGACAATTACATCCTCAGACGAATGAGTCAGTTGAATCTGCCTGGCTGCACAATCGAGGTGAGCCTTGTGTTTAGAGAGCTAGTCCATCCCAAGAATAAGATCAATATCCGAGTTACCAAGAACCACCGGAGAAGAGAGAAATTTGTAATCGCCCAATGTGATAGAAACATCTGGGGCAAACGCGCTTGCATTCATAAATTTACCCGGAGAAACCACAGATAACTGACTAGGCAAATCTTGCAAAGGAAACTCATGCTTAGAAACAAATGGCCTCGAGATGAAACAATGCGATGCACCCGTGTCAAAAAGAACTTTTGCAGGAATATCATTAACAGGAAGGTTACCCATGATCACATCTGACAAGTCCTCTGCCTGAGCTGCATTCATCAAATTGACCTTGGCGGACTTGGGGTTATGCTTGACCACAGCTGTACTTGCCGATCTCACAGGAGGAGGAGGAGGAAGACGCCTCTGGTTGAAACACTTGTTGGCATAGTGACCCTTCTGTTGGCACTTGTTGCACGTGACCTCTGAAAGCGGACGGTGATACGGAGCACTCGGTCTTGGAGCTTGAGACGAAGACTTGTTCTGAAAGCCTGGGTTGGGTGGGTGGGAGAAACCACTGCCACCTTTGCTCTTCTACTGATACGGCTGACGGAACGGAGGAGGAGGAAGCCAATACTTCTGCTGCTTGGCCACTTGAGTAGAGGAAGACGGAGTAACATCTCTGGCTCGCTTCCTGGAAGCATCACACCTCAACTGAGCAGCCTCTTGCTTCAGTGCCATGTTGTAGAACTCATCGTATCTCAAGGGCTCGAAGAGGACAAGAGCGAGCTGAATATCTTCTCTGAGACCACCCCTGAACTGGTATATCATGCTCTTCTCATCAGGAACATCCTTCTTGGCAAAACGGGCGAGCTTCTGGAACAACTTGTTGTAGTCATAGACAGACAAAGAACCTTGCTTCAGATTGCGGAATTCCTCACGCTTGCTTTCAACCACGCTCTGCGGAATGTGATGAGCTCGGAAATCTTGACGGAAATCATCCCAAGTGATAACACGTCCACCTCTGGAATCCTTGTACTGCTGGAACCATTTTGCAGCTTGATCTTTGAGTTGGAAGGAAGCGAACTTCACAAAGTCCTCAGGCCTGACGTTGCTGCACTCGAAATGCTTACACAGATCCACAAGCCAATCGTAAGCATCGGTTGCCTCAACACAATTACTGAAAGTCTTTGGCCCGTTAGCAAGGAACTGGTTGAGTGTAGCAAAGTGACTCTGGTTGCTGCCTTGATTCCCTTGACTGCCTTGATTGCGCTCTTGAAGAATTTGCATGATCAGCTGAGTGTTTGCATTGGTTGCGGCCATCACAGCTTGCCATGCCTCTGGAGGAGGTGGAGGCGGTGGCGGATCTTGATTCTGGTTCTGACTGGTGCTCTTAGCGGGAGCCATCCTGAAGAGGTTGACCACCGTTAGCACATAGACAGATAAATATTGAAGCTGAATCCAACGGAATGAAAATTGCAACATATAGTCTTCACATCCGAACCAAATGAACGAATGCATTCCTCTTCAAATGGTCACATATCCATAAATTGAGAAGCCACGAAGAATCAGGTAGAAGGGGTACAACAATGAGGGATGGAATCAACATATGACGTCGAAGCAAAACGAATGCCACAACTCGAAATAAAACCAAGGGTTGGCTTGCGGAATAAGCCGGAACAAATACATGATAGAAATTTCGTCCGAAGTTTTCGTGGTGGGACCTACACGGGCTCGATCGTACAGCACCATCATGTACAAGGCAGTGCACATGACATACGAAGAGTCCCCGAGTCAGCATAGCCAAGGACTCTTTAAGACATAACGAGGCCACTGTAAAATCGACCGTGAATAGGCGAACCACTAGACGTCGAACCCCAATTTCATATCATACATCTGTCGGAAAGATATCGTAAGGCTACTTGAATTCCCACCTATGAAATTTCCGAAATTTTCCCGGTTATGCAATCAGGTGTTGGGGATACAGGGGAGCATAATATCTCACTCAAGCTAGCAAATCCTACATCCAGCTGTATCCATCCTTCAACACATAACCAAGAAACCTTCGGAAACCCATCTATCTCAACCTTCGAAAAGCATCCGTTATACAAGTTATGGCGATACTCCCGAACTCCCGCCCCAGTACTAGGTGGCGTCGAGGTTATCTCACCAACGAACTGCATAAAAGAGATTTTCGATGTCGCGCACATATCTCAAGTATACCAGAATTGCAACGATAAAATTGTGACGACAACACCTCGGAGCTCAACTCCCCGGGACACTGCCACAACCCCTAAAGACAGGAGGCACCAAGAACAATGTTCTCGTCACAAAACCATCGGAACAAAACCAAGATACTCGCGTGATCCTAAAAAAAATTTAGTGAAATTTGAGAAGAGAAGAGTCAAAACTCTACGTCAGGATGCCTTACCAGAGCGATGAGGAGACTGGGAAGTAAAAAGAATTCCTAAGCTCTCCGATATATAATTCCTAAGGACTCAAAACATTTTTCTAGACACAACTCGGCTGCTAAAAACGATCAAGCAATGGGGGGCTCCTAAGGTCGGGGAAGGCTCTGATACCAACTTGTAACGCCCTCGATGCGGCTATATCTCCCACGTGTCGAGGCACGACTTAGAGGCATAACCGCATTGAAAGCAATGTCGCAAGTCGGGAAATCATTACACATCCCATGTACATAAATAATATAAAGGGGAGGAACATAGTTGGCTTACACTCGCCACGTCACATCAAAGTACATAAATAACATCCATCATACAAATCACTCATGGCCCGACTACGGTGCCAAAATAGAAAAGACCCCCAACATGCGACAAG